>NC_080046.1:25059541-25249442 GCF_012489685.1 Lotus japonicus
ACATTTAATCCTTCAATACTTCTTAAATGAATATCCGTTCCTTAAAACTATAAACTCCTTCACTTACCCAACGACCTGATAAGTGTCGTCATGCTTCCACACTCACCACTTGATCCCTGCTATCCATAATCATAACTTATTATGCTAACATCATTCAAATCTTATCACATGGTCATTGATGTCCGCAACCTCATAATCAACATCAATCGATCACCAACCTTAACACTCACACAACCCAGAATTCCCTTACTTCAAGATCTCTCTTATACTACACCTCAATGGTCTTAACCCGAAACTCACCTTCAGGTCTTCAATCTTCTAAGATTCAACTCCTATTGTCACACCTACAACCATAAGATCTCCTACTCGTACGTGATTCTCGGCTCTCAAGATTCAATCTTAACCCTAAGATTTCAATCCAACTTAGTAAATCTCACTTAGTAATCTCAGCATATTCCTTGGAATCCATATCACCAACCTCAAGTATTCAACTTATGCTAAAACTTCTTTCTCCAACTTAATCATTAATTCAACACTTTTCAAGCGAAAATTCATCTCTTAAGACTATAATGTCTCCACATATTAATCCAACGCTTAGCAAAACTTATTCCTCGAACTCGACTATAACAATCTAGTTCAGAGTTAATTCTTCTCAATCTCGCTACCATCAAACAATCATCTATAACCGGATATTAAATCCAACCTATCTAATCTCTAATAATCCCACGTCAGAAATCACATAACCTATGACTTCATAACTTCCGAGAAATACTTAAAGATTTTCCAACATCAATTCTATTGGCTTAGTCTACCTCTACTTGGAGTAATCACACGAACTAACCAATCCAATGTCTATACGAAAATCATCAACTTCCAAAGGTTCAAATCTTAATCTTGTACAATCAAATGCTTAACACGAACTTTCCTCCCAAATCCGACTAATCCTCAATCAATTCAAATTCATCTTACCCGTCCTTCTATCAAAGTCCATAACCAGCTGTGATTCCGAATATCACCCCTCAATATTAGGTTGATCAGGCCTAATACATCGAAGGTGGAAATTTAGAAAAACCCACTGGAACAGACAATGAGATCCTAACATCCAGTAACCACAATTATCCTGATATCAAGTTCCTAACGATTCCGCTACGGAACCACACACCCTCAGTCCATGTAAAAGATTAATCCTTCCTCGTCAATTGAGTCAAAGGTCCAACAATCTTGGCAAATCCCTCAATGAAGCGTCTATAATATCCAGCTAAATCCACAGAACTTCTGATCTCTGTCACCATCTTCGGTTGCTCCCAAGCCAAAACAGTCTCCACTTTCGCCGGATCCACAGCTATGCCCTCCTTCGAGATAGCATGGCCTAAGAAATTGACTTCCTCCAACCAGAATTCACACTTGGAAGGGTTCTCATACAGCTTTTTCTCTCTCAACAATTGTAAAACTTGGCGCAAATGTCCTTCATGTTTATTCGCGTCCTTCGAATAGATCAATATGTCCTCAATAAACACCACCACACGCCGATCTAAGAACTCCTGAAAGATGCGGTTCATGTAATCCATGAAAACAGCAGGTACATTCGTCACTCCAAACGGCATCACTAGGTACTCGTAGTGTCCTTAACGTGTCCTGAAAGCAGTCTTCGGTATATCCTCAATCTTCACTCTGATCCGACGATAGCCTGACCTCAAATCTATCTTGGAAAATACGGTAGCCCCTCGTAGTTGGTCCATCAAATCATCTATCCTCGGCAACGGGTATCTGTTCTTGATCGTTGCCTTGTTCAATTGTCGATAATCCACCCACGATCTCGACCTTCCGTCCTTCTTCTTGACTAAAAGCACTGGCGCTCCCCATGGTGAAACACTCGGTCGAATGAATCCCTTTTGCCGAAAGATCCTCTAACGAATCCGCTTCAAAACTAAACGCCCTAAAATCCTACGATTCGTACCCATAAGGAATTTCCCTGAGATCCTAGCTTCCTTATCAACGCCTCGGTAAAACAACTCCCTAGCTCCGCGTGCTATTCTAGATCTCGTGTAACCTCTATAGTTAAATCACGAGCAACTTCGAATAAGGTCCTACTAGGGATAATAATCATAGGATCATAGTCTAAGTAGTAAATACAAGTTAGGCGCGTCACACTCGCTTGAATATAAAAGAGTAAGTTATTCTAGAATACGAGAACAGTTAAAATATTACCATCGTTCCCACGTTCTTCCTCGTTCGACTCCTCAACTCTTGCTCCTCCCTTGATATGAATCCTTTCCTCTGTAGCAAGTTGTTTTCCTTTCCCAACATTCCCTGATGATTCGCCCCTGAGTGCCTTGCAATCTTGGGAGAAATGTCCCGGTTGGTTGCAATTGAAGCATAGACTTTCTTTGGTCTTGCAGTTCACAGCTAGATGCCCCTCTCGGTTACACTTGAAGCATCTCCGTCCAATCACTGAGCATTTGTTAGCAAAATGCCCAAACTTTCTGCAACGAGTACATGTCACTCCTTTGTCACCAACTGGCTTCCCCCCCAGTATCAGCAGTCGTCGGTTTGTACTCTCTTGAGATAAGATTTCTTCCCTCGGAACGCTGATATGGTCCCCACTTATGGTAACTCTTCCTTCCGTTGTAGCCTTGGGAACCTGACCTCATTGGTCCCCCAGCTCCAATTCGGTTCATTCCTCTTTATTGATACATTGCTGTCGCCATCAGTCGTTGATGATGCTCACGTGTAGCCTCCGCCATCCGGTTAAGATCCACCATCCTATATCCCATCGAACGTCCGATTAGTACTAACCATACGGTAGCACTAGACAAACCACTCAATCCGATTGAGTAGTAACGCAAGCAATTAGAGCGAAAATCGCTCTGCAGACAATCAATTTTCACTCTTTGCAGAGTCACACAACCTAGCACAGAAGACCTATTCCCCAAAGACTCCCGAAAGACTCGACTAAGCTCTGATACCACAATGTAACACCCCGATTTCCAGGTGTCACTTTAGTAACCAAAAATAGACTTTACGCTGAAAACAGGTAATTTTTTCGTTTGATACCTTTTAAATCAAGCAATAGAAAATAAAGACAAAACCCAACCAACACACAAATATTTACACATGTACAGCCTCAGCTGCACTCCCATGTCACGCGCACTCGCAGTGACTCCAAAGTAGTGTGCCCGTAGGCAAATAGTTACAGATCCAGAAGTGTGAGTGAAAAGGTTATAATTACAATCCACTGGGAGAAAGTCGGCCTCAAAATGGCCTAAGCAAAGACCCTATAGTCCGACTGACTCACTGTGATCCCTCAATAAGAGAACCACACAAAAGCCATGCGTCGGGAACCTACCCCGTCCCAAAAGCAAAACGAATCAGAGCTCTACACAAATATGACGCCTGCCTAACTCTACCAACCCATAACTGCTCACACATCCGAGTCCTCGGCGAACTGAAGACGGCAAGTTGAAGCTCAGCTCCATGCGTCGTAGAACTTCTTTCGTCAGATGTTCACACTCGTCAGTCCGGTCCTCCATGACCCTTCCCCGGTACGTCGCTCGATGACCCACAACATCGACCACCCAAGCGGTGGGGGCATCCCGATCCACAAGCTCATATCTGATCCCCCCCGAGGGAGAGACCATCGAACACCAGTCGGCCATCGACATCTGGCAGCAGGCCGACCGCCCAAACACAAACATACAAACAAAGCCAAGGCGCTAGGGTCAACTCACAGCAATAAGTAGATATACACTCAACATGTGATATGGGGTATAGATATATGTTGATATATATACATATAAACAATCCTAGCATGTTATGGCTCTAACATTGCTTCAATAAACAAACAACACACAATCTCAGTCAGCATGAATGTATGCGTGAAATGCACAATATGTATCCGGATTTGTGACGCGTTCCCGTTCGCCACAAGTGAAGCATTTTCACTATGGATGGACCATTCCCGTTATCCATCCTGGATGAAATCCATCCTGGATGAACCATTCCCGTTATTCATCCTTGGTGAACCATTCCCGTTATTCACCGAATGATGAACCATTCCCGTTATTCATCATTAATGCAAGGTGAACCATTCCCGTTATTCACCATGATATGCACAGGTGAACCATTCCCGTTATTCACCCGATTGAATGCAACGTGGTTAGCCAAACAACGAATCGTCCTTACCACGAAAGTGTTTAGCTCACAACCCAATCTCAACAAACCCATGAGTTAGTGTCGGTCAATACAACACAACTCGGAGTAAGTGTCGGTCAATACAACACAACTCCATCCACAGAATACACAAGGGTCTAGTGTCGGTCAATACAACACAGCCCAAACAACAAGAGCACTAGGTGTCGGTCAATACAACACGGCTCCACAACAATCCCCAAGAGTACTAGAGTACTCGGTGACTTTCAATCATCACCATAGCTCACCTTAGTGGCTTCCCCCAATTCCGATAACTCTCCAAACCCACAACAAAGTCGACTTTTCCCCGTCTTTCGTAAATATTTTCCCCTTCAGTTCTCCTATGCTTAAACGTTAATAAAAATTGTTTCAATTCGAATTAGTCAAGTTATGAGTTTATTTCTCAAAGTCTAAGTTTCCCAAGTCTTTAGTTTTTCAAAGCTCTATCATTCTAAGTTTTCAAAGATCAACCACCCAAAATACATTTCCCGGGGAAAGTCTAAGAATTCCAACATATGGCTAAGTCTCAAACCCCACATTTGGACTTGCCTAGGGTTGTTCATCCAACCCGAAATATCAAAGATCACCAGATCAATGAATCTCCACTCCGAAATTGCGTCAAAACGCTCAATCCAACAAAAGCACAACATCACAAGTATGGAAAAGCATCATAACATCAACTCATCATCAAAAACAACATCAGATAAAACATAAGTCGAATTTATCGACGCCTATCATGCAGTCATAGCTAATATATAGTAAGTTGCCCTAACCTCGAGCTGATCCAGCTTCGCAAATCAAATCTCCTTCACAGGAATGCCTTGAAACTTCCAAAGTTCCTTCAACTGAACCTCGGAGGAAAAACAAAGCAGAATCCACACAAAATCGATTAGTTCGATCGCAATACAATACATAAACGATAGACAAAGCATCAAAGCTTCAGAATACGACAAACGGGTACGAAAGGACAAGTTTTCGAAAACGAAAAACTCCCCTCCCCTTAGGAAAAACCCACGGCCATAAGGAGAAAAGGGCTTCGGCTCTTTTTCTTCGATCAAATCAGTTTACAAGGTAGTTTTAGGGTAAAACTAAGGCAAAGAAACTGTCAGAACAATTTTCGGACAATCGGGCCGAAATACGACTACGCAGGGGCATTTTGGTCCAAAATAAAGGCTCAAAACTTCAAAGTTATCAGTTCTGAAAACAAATTTGACAGCAACGATCCTCATGATATCCGTGACAACAAATCCTAAAGGCACGAAGTCAGATTAAGTCTTTTCGACAATAAAGTTTCGAAATGTGAGACAAAAAGAGTTTTGAGTCAATTTTTCAGATCCTGGACAACTGAATCGCAATCAGAGTTTACTGACAGAGGTTTTAGACTCAGGGGAACATAAGGAACATAACCCAAGCGAGAAATCAGAGAAATCGGACAATTTTAGAAAAAGCTCAAAACTTAGAGCACAGAAACGACTTCAGAAACTCAGCAGAAACAGAAATCAGAGGCAGGATTCATGATAGTTACCTCGATACCTAGAAGTAGGGACGAACTGCACGAAGATTGGTCAAGTTTTCGCGGAAATCCCCTCCCCCTTGCTCTCCACGAAATCAGCCACAAATGGAAAGAAAATGAGAGGATTTTGCTTTTTCGCGCTATTTATAGGCGGGTGAAATCGCGGGAAAATGAAAATTTCGCGATTCCGATTTTTGCAGCACGATCACCGAGAAATTCTAAGAGAGATTCTGGCGTCGGAATTCCAGAACTCAAAACAAATATCTAGGATTTGGGAAAAACGATATCGAAAAATTCAAAAGCGGTGTCGGTTAATCTGCCCCGAAAAACTACTTTTTGCTGTGATGCTCAAACGACAAAACTTCCAACTGAAGAAAGATTGGAAACGTCGAAACAAGTCTGGCAACGCGGACGGAATCTTCGTTAGAAGTCCCGAATAGAAAAAGTATTCATCCATTGCTCGAAAATAGGGTTTCGAAGCAAAGAAATTAGCGTCGGCGGACATCCGAAAAGTGAAACCTATCGTGCGTACAGTCCAGAGTTCCGAAATGAAACGCTGGTCGATGGAAAAATAAAAAGAATCTTTAAATTTTCCGAGAGTTCGAAATCTCACTCAAAACGTTGCTTTAAGAGCGAAATAGCCTATTCTGGACACGCTTGCCATAAGGCAGGTGTGCAGACGACTCGCACTAACTCCGAAAACAGCTACGCAACATTCCTCAAGCAATTCCTGAACTTTCTTCTTCATTAATCTTTCTCAAATGTCAAACTCCTGTCACGCTTACACTATTTCTACGTGTGAGTCGGAAACTTAACTTGTTCTGAAAATCCAGGTCTTACAATACTCCCCTCCAAAAAGAAAGTTTCGTCCTCGAAACTCAGAGCTCTGCAAAAAGTTCGGAATACAGTTCCTTGATCTTATCTTCCAATTCCCATGTAGTAGTGCCTGTGTCATTGTTCCTCAAAATCTTTACTTAAGCAATCTGCCTTCCCCTTAACTGTTTCACTCTTCTATCCCCACTGCTAACTATCGGCGTCTCAAAAGACAAAACATCATTCAACCTCATGTCGTCTGACTCGATTACTTGCGTCGGACCTCTGCTTGAAATGATACCGGTTGGCATTCCGTGCAGTCGCACAACCTTAGCCACTTACTTCTTTACTTTCGGTCGTCCGGAATTCTTCTTAAACTCAGTGCCTCTCTGTCATCTCAAAGTAGATACTCAACTTGTCCTCGTGATCTTCATCTACAGTCCATCACTTGTTCGTTCGATAACTCTTAGACGAAACATTGCGTTGGAATCTAATAGTCCATTAACGTCACATCCAACTTCGTAACTATCATCACTCGCACAATGAAATCAATCTCCTACTTAGTCACCATTCGAATTAAAAATCGACTTATGTCCTTATTTCTTGTCCTTCACTAATCTTATCCCTTTCAACATCAAGTTACCAACAACTTATAAGATAATCCTCTTCTTAATATCTAACAATCCATTATTATCGTCTTCTTCCTTAGAACTTCCCTCACTCAAACCTATTTACACTTACTGAAATCCCTAACACTTCGCATAAATCGAGACTTATCCTCTAGTAGATTACATCATAACTATACCTCAAGGGACTTAACTAGCCATCTTATCATCCGATCCTTCAACATTCTGAGATTTAACTCTATCGTAACCGCTAACACCACTAAATCTCGTATGTGTACATGAATCTCAACTCACTAGGTCAACCTTAGCCCTAGGATTCTCATTCAACCTTAGTAAAATTCACTTGTTAACCGTAATATGCATCATCAAAATCCATAACAAAGTTTCATCCACTCTTAAGCTCTAAGAAACTTGTCCAAACATAACAACTTCAAGTATTCATCTTAACACCAACACCCTCCTTTTGGGACTCAACCACCATCTCGTCAATCAACTTCTTAATCTCTCAATCAAATTCTGACAAACTTCGAGTCCTACACCTTAGACAGACATTCATAGATTTAAAACCTACACCTTCACCAAGTTTGGTCCTCTAATAACATTTAATCCTTCAATACTTCTTAAATGAATATCCGTTCCTTAAAACTATAACTCCTTCACTTACCCAAACGACCTGATAAGTGTCGTCATGCTTCCACACTCACCACTTGATCCTGCTATCCATAATCATAACTTATTATGCTAACATCATTCAAATCTTATCACATGGTCATGATGTCCGCAACCTCATAATCAACATCAATCGATCACCAACCTTAACACTCCACACAACCCAGAATTCCCTTACTTCAAGATCTCTCTTATACTACACCTCAATGGTCTTAACCCGAAACTCACCTTCAGGTCTTCAATCTTCTAAGATTCAACTCCTATTGTCACACCTACAACCATAAGATCTCCTACTCGTACGTGATTCTCGGCTCTCAAGATTCAATCTTAACCCTAAGATTTCAATCCAACTTAGTAAATCTCACTTAGTAATCTCAGCATATTACCTTGGAATCCATATCACCAACCTCAAGTATTCAACTTATGCTAAAACTTTCTTTCTCCAACTTAATCATTAATTCAACACTTTTCAAGCGAAAATTCATCTCTTAAGACTATAATGTCTCCACATATTAATCCAACGCTTAGCAAAACTTATTCCTCGAACTCGACTATAACAATCTAGTTCAGAGTTAATTCTTCTCAATCTCGCTACCATCAAACAATCATCTATAACCGGATATTAAATCCAACCTATCTAATCTCTAATAATCCCACGTCAGAAATCACATAACCTATGACTTCATAACTTCCGAGAAAATACTTAAAGATTTTCCAACATCAATTCTATTGGCTTAGTCTACCTCTACTTGGAGTAATCACACGAACTAACCAATCAATGTCTATACGAAAATCATCAACTTCCAAAGGTTCAAATCTTAATCTTGTACAATCAAATGCTTAACACGAACTTTCCTCCCAAATCCGACTAATCCTCAATCAATTCAAATTCATCTTACCCGTCCTTCTATCAAAGTCCATAACCAGCTGTGATTCCGAATATCACCCCCTCAATATTAGGTTGATCAGGCCTAATACATCGAAGGTGGAAATTTAGAAAAACCCACTGGAACAGACAATGAGATCCTAACATCCAGTAACCACAATTATCCTGATATCAAGTTCCTAACGATTCCGCTACGGAACCACACACCCTCAGTCCATGTAAAAGATTAATCCTTCCTCGTCAATTGAGTCAAAGGTCCAACAATCTTGGCAAATCCCTCAATGAAGCGTCTATAATATCCAGCTAAATCCACAGAACTTCTGATCTCTGTCACCATCTTCGGTTGCTCCCAAGCCAAAACAGTCTCCACTTTCGCCGGATCCACAGCTATGCCCTCCTTCGAGATAGCATGGCCTAAGAAATTGACTTCCTCCAACCAGAATTCACACTTGGAAGGGTTCTCATACAGCTTTTTCTCTCTCAACAATTGTAAAACTTGGCGCAAATGTCCTTCATGTTTATTCGCGTCCTTCGAATAGATCAATATGTCCTCAATAAACACCACCACACGCCGATCTAAGAACTCCTGAAAGATGCGGTTCATGTAATCCATGAAAACAGCAGGTACATTCGTCACTCCAAACGGCATCACTAGGTACTCGTAGTGTCCTTAACGTGTCCTGAAAGCAGTCTTCGGTATATCCTCAATCTTCACTCTGATCCGACGATAGCCTGACCTCAAATCTATCTTGGAAAATACGGTAGCCCCTCGTAGTTGGTCCATCAAATCATCTATCCTCGGCAACGGGTATCTGTTCTTGATCGTTGCCTTGTTCAATTGTCGATAATCCACCCACGATCTCGACCTTCCGTCCTTCTTCTTGACTAAAAGCACTGGCGCTCCCCATGGTGAAACACTCGGTCGAATGAATCCCTTTTGCCGAAAGATCCTCTAACGAATCCGCTTCAAAACTAAACGCCCTAAAATCCTACGATTCGTACCCATAAGGAATTTCCCTGAGATCCTAGCTTCCTTATCAACGCCTCGGTAAAACAACTCCCTAGCTCCGCGTGCTATTCTAGATCTCGTGTAACCTCTATAGTTAAATCACGAGCAACTTCGAATAAGGTCCTACTAGGGATAATAATCATAGGATCATAGTCTAAGTAGTAAATACAAGTTAGGCGCGTCACACTCGCTTGAATATAAAAGAGTAAGTTATTCTAGAATACGAGAACAGTTAAAATATTACCATCGTTCCCACGTTCTTCCTCGTTCGACTCCTCAACTCTTGCTCCTCCCTTGATATGAATCCTTTCCTCTGTAGCAAGTTGTTTTCCTTTCCCAACATTCCCTGATGATTCGCCCCTGAGTGCCTTGCAATCTTGGGAGAAATGTCCCGGTTGGTTGCAATTGAAGCATAGACTTTCTTTGGTCTTGCAGTTCACAGCTAGATGCCCCTCTCGGTTACACTTGAAGCATCTCCGTCCAATCACTGAGCATTTGTTAGCAAAATGCCCAAACTTTCTGCAACGAGTACATGTCACTCCTTTGTCACCAACTGGCTTCCCCCCCAGTATCAGCAGTCGTCGGTTTGTACTCTCTTGAGATAAGATTTCTTCCCTCGGAACGCTGATATGGTCCCCACTTATGGTAACTCTTCCTTCCGTTGTAGCCTTGGGAACCTGACCTCATTGGTCCCCCAGCTCCAATTCGGTTCATTCCTCTTTATTGATACATTGCTGTCGCCATCAGTCGTTGATGATGCTCACGTGTAGCCTCCGCCATCCGGTTAAGATCCACCATCCTATATCCCATCGAACGTCCGATTAGTACTAACCATACGGTAGCACTAGACAAACCACTCAATCCGATTGAGTAGTAACGCAAGCAATTAGAGCGAAAATCGCTCTGCAGACAATCAATTTTCACTCTTTGCAGAGTCACACAACCTAGCACAGAAGACCTATTCCCCAAAGACTCCCGAAAGACTCGACTAAGCTCTGATACCACAATGTAACACCCCGATTTCCAGGTGTCACTTTAGTAACCAAAAATAGACTTTACGCTGAAAACAGGTAATTTTTTCGTTTGATACCTTTTAAATCAAGCAATAGAAAATAAAGACAAAACCCAACCAACACACAAATATTTACACATGTACAGCCTCAGCTGCACTCCCATGTCACGCGCACTCGCAGTGACTCCAAAGTAGTGTGCCCGTAGGCAAATAGTTACAGATCCAGAAGTGTGAGGGAAAAGGTTATAATTACAATCCACTGGGAGAAAGTCGGCCTCAAAATGGCCTAAGCAAAGACCCCTATAGTCCGACTGACTCACTGTGATCCCTCAATAAGAGAACCACACAAAAGCCATGCGTCGGGAACCTACCCCGTCCCAAAAGCAAAACGAATCAGAGCTCTACACAAATATGACGCCTGCCTAACTCTACCAACCCATAACTGCTCACACATCCGAGTCCTCGGCGAACTGAAGACGGCAAGTTGAAGCTCAGCTCCATGCGTCGTAGAACTTCTTTCGTCAGATGTTCACACTCGTCAGTCCGGTCCTCCATGACCCTTCCCCGGTACGTCGCTCGATGACCCACAACATCGACCACCCAAGCGGTGGGGGCATCCCGATCCACAAGCTCATATCTGATCCCCCCGAGGGAGAGACCATCGAACACCAGTCGGCCATCGACATCTGGCAGCAGGCCGACCGCCCAAACACAAACATACAAACAAAGCCAAGGCGCTAGGGTCAACTCACAGCAATAAGTAGATATACACTCAACATGTGATATGGGGTATAGATATATGTTGATATATATACATATAAACAATCCTAGCATGTTATGGCTCTAACATTGCTTCAATAAACAAACAACACACAATCTCAGTCAGCATGAATGTATGCGTGAAATGCACAATATGTATCCGGATTTGTGACGCGTTCCCGTTCGCCACAAGTGAAGCATTTTCACTATGGATGGACCATTCCCGTTATCCATCCTGGATGAAATCCATCCTGGATGAACCATTCCCGTTATTCATCCTTGGTGAACCATTCCCGTTATTCACCGAATGATGAACCATTCCCGTTATTCATCATTAATGCAAGGTGAACCATTCCCGTTATTCACCATGATATGCACAGGTGAACCATTCCCGTTATTCACCCGATTGAATGCAACGTGGTTAGCCAAACAACGAATCGTCCTTACCACGAAAGTGTTTAGCTCACAACCCAATCTCAACAAACCCATGAGTTAGTGTCGGTCAATACAACACAACTCGGAGTAAGTGTCGGTCAATACAACACAACTCCATCCACAGAATACACAAGGGTCTAGTGTCGGTCAATACAACACAGCCCAAACAACAAGAGCACTAGGTGTCGGTCAATACAACACGGCTCCACAACAATCCCCAAGAGTACTAGAGTACTCGGTGACTTTCAATCATCACCATAGCTCACCTTAGTGGCTTCCCCCAATTCCGATAACTCTCCAAACCCACAACAAAGTCGACTTTTCCCCGTCTTTCGTAAATATTTTCCCCTTCAGTTCTCCTATGCTTAAACGTTAATAAAAATTGTTTCAATTCGAATTAGTCAAGTTATGAGTTTATTTCTCAAAGTCTAAGTTTCCCAAGTCTTTAGTTTTTCAAAGCTCTATCATTCTAAGTTTTCAAAGATCAACCACCCAAAATACATTTCCCGGGGAAAGTCTAAGAATTCCAACATATGGCTAAGTCTCAAACCCCACATTTGGACTTGCCTAGGGTTGTTCATCCAACCCGAAATATCAAAGATCACCAGATCAATGAATCTCCACTCCGAAATTGCGTCAAAACGCTCAATCCAACAAAAGCACAACATCACAAGTATGGAAAAGCATCATAACATCAACTCATCATCAAAAACAACATCAGATAAAACATAAGTCGAATTTATCGACGCCTATCATGCAGTCATAGCTAATATATAGTAAGTTGCCCTAACCTCGAGCTGATCCAGCTTCGCAAATCAAATCTCCTTCACAGGAATGCCTTGAAACTTCCAAAGTTCCTTCAACTGAACCTCGGAGGAAAAACAAAGCAGAATCCACACAAAATCGATTAGTTCGATCGCAATACAATACATAAACGATAGACAAAGCATCAAAGCTTCAGAATACGACAAACGGGTACGAAAGGACAAGTTTTCGAAAACGAAAAACTCCCCTCCCCTTAGGAAAAACCCACGGCCATAAGGAGAAAAGGGCTTCGGCTCTTTTTCTTCGATCAAATCAGTTTACAAGGTAGTTTTAGGGTAAAACTAAGGCAAAGAAACTGTCAGAACAATTTTCGGACAATCGGGCCGAAATACGACTACGCAGGGGCATTTTGGTCCAAAATAAAGGCTCAAAACTTCAAAGTTATCAGTTCTGAAAACAAATTTGACAGCAACGATCCTCATGATATCCGTGACAACAAATCCTAAAGGCACGAAGTCAGATTAAGTCTTTTCGACAATAAAGTTTCGAAATGTGAGACAAAAAGAGTTTTGAGTCAATTTTTCAGATCCTGGACAACTGAATCGCAATCAGAGTTTACTGACAGAGGTTTTAGACTCAGGGGAACATAAGGAACATAACCCAAGCGAGAAATCAGAGAAATCGGACAATTTTAGAAAAAGCTCAAAACTTAGAGCACAGAAACGACTTCAGAAACTCAGCAGAAACAGAAATCAGAGGCAGGATTCATGATAGTTACCTCGATACCTAGAAGTAGGGACGAACTGCACGAAGATTGGTCAAGTTTTCGCGGAAATCCCCTCCCCCCTTGCTCTCCACGAAATCAGCCACAAATGGAAAGAAAATGAGAGGATTTTGCTTTTTCGCGCTATTTATAGGCGGGTGAAATCGCGGGAAAATGAAAATTTCGCGATTCCGATTTTTGCAGCACGATCACCGAGAAATTCTAAGAGAGATTCTGGCGTCGGAATTCCAGAACTCAAAACAAATATCTAGGATTTGGGAAAAACGATATCGAAAAATTCAAAAGCGGTGTCGGTTAATCTGCCCCGAAAAACTACTTTTTGCTGTGATGCTCAAACGACAAAACTTCCAACTGAAGAAAGATTGGAAACGTCGAAACAAGTCTGGCAACGCGGACGGAATCTTCGTTAGAAGTCCCGAATAGAAAAAGTATTCATCCATTGCTCGAAAATAGGGTTTCGAAGCAAAGAAATTAGCGTCGGCGGACATCCGAAAAGTGAAACCTATCGTGCGTACAGTCCAGAGTTCCGAAATGAAACGCTGGTCGATGGAAAAATAAAAAGAATCTTTAAATTTTCCGAGAGTTCGAAATCTCACTCAAAACGTTGCTTTAAGAGCGAAATAGCCTATTCTGGACACGCTTGCCATAAGGCAGGTGTGCAGACGACTCGCACTAACTCCGAAAACAGCTACGCAACATTCCTCAAGCAATTCCTGAACTTTCTTCTTCATTAATCTTTCTCAAATGTCAAACTCCTGTCACGCTTACACTATTTCTACGTGTGAGTCGGAAACTTAACTTGTTCTGAAAATCCAGGTCTTACATGCTTTATAGAGGGCGAACTTTATTGCCCAAGTCGAGATTAGAGCAATGTAGCCTGGAAGGCTAGTTGTGGGGGGACATCCTGGGTTATTGTTCGTGACCGCCAATCGAAGGGTTATCTCTATAACAAGTCATCCAAGGGTTGCATATGTTCATTAAGACTTGAGACAATTAAGACACTTTTCCCTCAAACTTCGGGTGCGTGTCTTGTGGGCTTGTGGACTGGGCGGGACCTGCTCATTAGGACCCGCCCAAAGTTAGACCTTGGCGCGACTATAAGACGGCTAGGCGAGACCTCCATAGGGCGACCAACTCTCTGGGCCGAGGATTTTTGAGGCCCAAGGGCCCAACTAGTATAGCATTAGGATATTGGACCATCCCACTATAAAAGGGGAGGTCATTCATTGTAAAAAAGATCTTATCATTATTATATTACACTTTTATCTTCTCCTAGCTTTGTCTGCTAGGGTTTTGGATAAAGTCTCTTCTACATGTGAGATCTAGGTCCAGAACAGTTGGGAATGAGTTTTTTTGGGTCATTGTTCTAATTTCTAGGTAAATATGATGTTAA
Source organism: Lotus japonicus (assembly GCF_012489685.1). Classification (NCBI taxonomy): domain Eukaryota; kingdom Viridiplantae; phylum Streptophyta; class Magnoliopsida; order Fabales; family Fabaceae; genus Lotus; species Lotus japonicus. The sequence continues at coordinate 25,074,394 of NC_080046.1, forward strand.
TTTTTTGGTTAAAATTCTACATTCCAGGTTTTCTCTGGGGAAGGGTTATGGATGATGACAATTAAGAGGATGAAATGAAAGATATGGGTTAAAAATTGATTAAGGGTATTTTAAAAAATTTAATTAAAAAATATTTTTATTTATTTATTTAATACACACGTGTAAAAGAATTAATTAACAATGAAGTGGATAGATACCAAAAAAAACAATGACCTTGATAAGGTAAGCGTTGGCCTACCACTTAGAAAGCTCACCGGAGTTCCGCCCTCCGACGAGGACTAAATGCAAACTTGCTGCAATCATGGTGACGAGAATCATAATATTTTCCGACGAGACCAATTTAATGATTAATCATTAGCCGAAATAATCAAATGTATTTCTTAACTTCATATTAATATATATTTTATTTCCAAAAAAAAAGAAATTTGTCCATCACTCAACAAACATACATATTAAAAATTAAAATAAAAAATAAATTCAATAAAGCAAAACAATAAACTATTCAAAATCGCCTAAGAAACCTTTTAATGTGTTTGAAAACATCTAATGGTTATTTTTTTAAGACAAATTTTCAAAAATTAAATCAACTTAATCTTTTCTTTTTGAATCTTAAATCAACTTAATCATTTTAGAAGTTATTCTCATCAAAACCCGCACTAACTAAAATACTAAATTTCAATAAAAAATTTATAAATCTTAATTTTCCAACTCTTATATGATCATTTTACAATTATTTTTTTACTTTATTTTTAATTACTTTTTAATCAAGGATATAATGAACAAATCTAAAAGGATAAAAGGTTACATGAGTTTTTTATCTTAATTTTTAAACATGCAAAGTATTAAAATAGATGTTAAGAAATTAATATCAAATAAGAAATTAATATTTGACTCATATTTTAACTCTCTCGACTGTAAAGAAAGAAATAACATTCAATAATTTATCAAGAAAGAAAAGAAAACTAATCTAAATATAAAAAATGAAAGCCCAAGCTTTGTGGTATTAGACTAATATTGGGCCTAAAGGATTGGGTCCATTTCCAGCGAAGGGAAAAAGCCCAAAAGTCAATGGCCACGACACTTGTTCCTCAAGGAATAGATCGTCTGGAACTCGAAGCGCTCCGTGAACACACACAATCCCCAACCCCACCATCACAGCGGTTACAACCACCGACACCACATTCGTAAGCAGAACCACCGCAACGGTGGCCAAAATCAGCCCTACAAGAACCTCTCTGTTGGTGAAGGCGCGATGAAAGACCACGAGTTTCTGCTCCGGCGGCCGGAGGACGTAGAGGAAGATCCACGCGCCGGCAAGGCACACGATGAGGAAGAGTGAGAGAGGCCGTGAGAGGAGCGAAGCGGCGAGTACCGCTGCTAGCACGATAAGGTAGTTGACGCGGAAGTGGAGGACGTTCTTGCGGAGGCGGGAGATGGCTTCGGATGGCGATTCCGGTAACGAGATGGCGCTGCGGTCGATGAGTTCGGTCCAGGGACGGCGGTGCGTGTGGTGGTGGAGGCGCGTGAGGAAGGTTAGGAGATTCTCCGAGGACATTGCTGCTGCGAGTAGCGGTGAGCAATTCGTCTTTGCTTGGTTTTCATTTCTGTGATTTATTGTCCTTTCTTTTAATCTGATTGATTGATTTTGGGTTTTATGACTTTATGTAGAATGCAAGTTAGATTCATTGACTTTTTAGTTCCAATCTGTGATCTGGAAATTAAATGCTGCAAACTGTTCCTTGATTTATCAGTTAAATGTATGCATGTATTTGTTGAATTGTAGATTGTGGATTGAGTAACTTTGGTTATGGAGTTTGATCTACGGAAGATTGTTAAAATATGTTTCTTCAATGGAGCACTCTTACGAAGTGATGTGGTTTTATATATGTAAAGGATTGATGTTTCTATACAATGCAGTTAGTACTTAGAAGAATAATCCATTCATATCCATTTCATAATCCATTCATATCCCTACAATGCAGTTAGTACTTACGAAGTGATGTGGTTTTATAAACTGAGAGATGGTTTGATCTTATAGGAATAAGAGAGATATATGAAAGAAAGTGGCTAGAAATGAGATTAATAAGAAATTTGCATGAATCAATCAAAGTTGAAAAATAATTTTTTTATGTTAACACCCAAAATATGATGTAATATAAAAAGAGAAGAGAGATAAAAACATGAGTGGAAATACGAAAAGAGAAAAAAATCGATGTTAATATATCAAGTTCGGTAGAAAATTTTGCAAATTGTTGCTTCCACATTGTTTGTGAAGAGTGAAAAGTTAGGATTGAGGGGAAGTTGATGAAAATCCAAACACTTAGGGTGTATTTGCAAGTTGAATTTTAAAGCAGAGGGAAGGAAAGGATGAGTCTTATGAGAAGCTTTTGTTAGGGGGGAAGAGTTTGTGGAGTTTATGAAAACCCTCCATGACCCATCATACAGTTATTTGTAGAGTTTCCCCAACTTAATGGGTTTTGTGAAATTGTAAGCTCCCCAAACAAGGGTAGAGTCGACCCTCCTTTCCTCTCTCATTTCCTTCCCCTCATAGCCTTCCCCTCACAACCTTCCTCCCCCCTCCCCTAAAAACTTAGAAACAAAGTTTTAGGTTGTGTTTGCGAGTTTTTAAGGGAGGAGAGAAAAAGGTTTTGAGGAGAACGAAAGCGGAGGACAAGAGAATGGAAATAAGGGTAAACCTTTCCCTTGGTTGAGAGTTCCAAATTTTCCAAAACCCTCAATATATGGTGTGTTTATGAGTTGAGTTTTAGAGATGAGAGAAGAGAATGAGAAGGGCTGTGAGAAGTTCTCTGATAGGACCGTTGGTAGAGAGTGGGCCAAAACACAAGAGAGCAGGCCCAAAGTGTGGAGGGTTTATGTTAGGAAAAATAAGAAAGGGAAAGAAGCTTCAGGAATATGAGCTGGAGGTGAGAGAGTGAGGTTGGAGAGTTAGTTACGTGAAATGCGGAGGGGGAGGAATGTGTGAGGTGTAGAGATTCCCTTTATAGGTTCATTGTTAGCAAAGGGAAGGGGTATGAAGAGTATTGTTAAGAAAATATCTGGATAGAGAGGTTTCTTCTCTATAGGAGTGTTTACTCTGGGACTTTAGCTTCTGCTATTGTATTTGTTCTGATTCAATCAATATTAAATCCTTTTTCCTCATTTTGCTTACTGTTTCTCTTTACTGTGACTTTGGTTTCCATCAAATTGGTCCGACCTGCCGGATAATCACGAGACTGATACCAGTGCTGGAAATCTGATTGATGCCACCGCAGAAAACAACAAAGAAAATGGATGCAAAGGTTGCAGCGCTTGAAGACGAAGTAGCTCATCTTCGTACTACCCTTGTCCTGATGCAGGAGAAAGCTGACAACAATCAAGCGCAGTTGCTTGAACTCCTGGCCCAGAATGTGGGCAAACCAACGCCAGAGAAGGAAGACTCTGGGAGTATCCGCGATAACCCCAACCCTGTTAGATCGGAGAAGGAGAACGGAGGACCTTCTTATGTATCTGGTTGGACTAAGCTTGATGGAGGACTCTTGGATGAATTTAGGAAATCGGCTAAGAAAGTCGAGCTTCCTTTGTTCAATGGAGAGGACCCTGCAGGATGGATTGCTCGAGCTGAGGTATACTTCCATGTCATGGGAACGAGTCCAGAGGTCAAGGTAAATCTGGCTCACCTGTGTATGGAGGGATCCACAATCCATTACTTCAACTCCTTGCTGCACTTGGACCCAGGTTTAACTTGGGAAAAACTCACCAATGAACTGCTTGAACGCTATGGAACGGCTAATCGAGGAGATGTCTTTGAGCAACTTTCCGATCTTCAACAGAGAGGTACCATTGACGAGTATGTTCAGGAATTCGAGCGGTTGCTATCACAAGCACCGAATCTCCCAGATGAACAGTATTTCGGATACTTCATCCATGGCCTCCGTGAAGACATTCGCGCACGGGTCAGAAGCATGCGAGCCCTGACTTCTCTCCCTCGATCCAGATTGATTCCCTTGGCCAAAGCAATAGAGACGGAGCTCCATGGGCCGGTTCGCTCATCAGTCGGGTCAAAAGGAGGAGGGATGCGATCGGGTTATGGGCCGGGTTCTTTTACCCGAGCAGCCCACCAAGTTTCAAGTGGGACAGGTCCACCGGGTCGGGATTCACCTCCGGGTTGGATCATGGTGAAGAACGATAAGGGAGATCGAAGAGAGGAGAAGGGGAACCCTCGACCCCAACCGCGCGACAAGGGTGTTCGCCACCTACCATACCAAGAGCTGTTGGATCGCCGGCAGAAGGGTCTTTGTTTTAAGTGTGGGGGAAAGTACCACCCTCTCCATCAATGCCCAGACAAACAAATCCGAATCATGCTGCTGGAAGAAGGGGATGACGTTGGGGAAGCAGGGGAGCTATCAGCTGAAACGGAGGATGAAGACGAGGCTGCAGTCGACGGCGCGTGCAGCATCATGCGGCTGAGCTCCGAGCCCATACAAGGACAAACAATGAAACTGCAGGGCTCAATTCTGGGAGTCCCGATTTTGATCCTCGTGGACAGCGGAGCCACACACAATTTCATATCCAAGCGTGTGGTCGAGACTATGGGATGGGCAACCCCAGCTACTCCGACGATGCGCATCCTTCTAGGAGATGGAAGTAAGACTACTGCAAGTGGTAAGTGTGAGCAGGTTAGTTTGGAAATTGCTAATTACAAAACCACAGTGGAAGCCATACTCTTCGACCTTGATGGAATCGACCTGGTACTGGGAATAGCATGGTTGGTAACTCTGGGAGATATGCTCATTAATTGGGGAAAGCAGACTGTACGCTTCCAACAGGAAGGGCGTTGGTTCCATTTTCAGGGACAGGGAGGCTCTCGAGATGATCAAGGGGCATTGCAAAGCTTTCTGCACCAGGATATCAGAACTCCTGAAGGGTATTTTCTGTCTAGTGTCTTGGAGTCCCAAATTTCCAAATCACAAAACAGGAATGTAGAGCAATTGACTGAGAAGCAGAGCCAACAATTAACCTCCCTATTGGAGAAATTTGTGGACGTTTTCACGGCTCCAAGAGGGCTTCCACCCAAGAGGCAGCGAGAGCATCAAATCAATTTAGTAGCAGGGCATGGTCCAGTCAACGTGAGACCATACCGTTATTCCCATCATCACAAAGATGAAATTGAGAAGCAGGTGCAAGAGCTGTTACAGCAGGGAATCATAAGACATAGCCAGAGTGCTTTTTCGAGTCCAGTAATCTTGGTTAAAAAAAAAGATGGGTCCTGGAGAATGTGCGTGGACTACCGTGAATTAAACAAAGCCACTATCCCGGATAAGTTTCCCATTCCGGTGATCGATGAGCTTCTTGATGAGTTATATGGGGCTCGGTTTTTCTCCAAATTGGACTTGAAATCCGGGTACCACCAAGTTCTGGTAAGAGAAGAAGACGTGCCCAAGACTGCGTTTCGTACCCACGAAGGCCATTACGAGTACTTGGTAATGCCTTTTGGGTTAATGAACGCGCCTTCAACCTTTCAAGCATTGATGAATGAGTTTTTTCGTGACTTGTTGCGTCGGAATGTACTAGTGTTCTTCGACGACATATTAGTGTACAGTTCTGACTGGGAAACACACTTACAGCAGCTCACAATGGTGTTTGACAGACTGAGAAAACAGGGGCTGGTAGCAAACCGAAAGAAATGCTCATTTGCACAACAGTCAGTTGAGTATTTGGGGCATGTAGTCTCATTTCAGGGGGTTTCCATGGATCCGAGCAAAATACAAAGTGTCATCAATTGGCCTACTCCCAAGAATGTGAAGGGAGTAAGAGGATTTTTGGGACTAACGGGTTACTACCGTAAGTTTGTCCAGAATTATGGGAAGATTGCTTGTCCGTTAACAGACCTCACCAAGAAGGAAGGTTTCAAGTGGAATGCGAAGGCACATGAAGCATTTGATATGTTAAAAACCTGTATGACCACTGATCCCGTGTTGGCTCTACTCGATTTCTCTCAACCGTTCGTGATTGAGAGCGATGCTTCAGGGAATGGGATTGGAGCGATTTTACTGCAGAATGGAAGGCCAATAGCATACTTTAGCAAAGCCCTCAGTGAGCGTAATTTGACCAAGTCGGCATACGAGAAAGAGCTTATGGCCATTGTGTTGGCAATCCAGCATTGGCGTCCCTACTTGCTGGGTAGGCAATTCACCGTACGTACTGACCAGAAGAGCCTTCGACAATTGCTCCCCCAGCGTATTACCACTGTAGATCAGCAAAACTGGGCCGCTAAGCTGTTGGGATATCAGTTTGATATAGTTTATAAACCTGGCCCAACAAACAAAGGAGCTGACGCTTTGTCCCGCATGTTTGAAGAAGGAGAGTTCAGTTCTATAATCTCTTATCCAAGCTGGTTAGAAGGTGAACAAATTGTCCAAGAAGCGCATCAAGACGCTAAATTAGCTTCCATCATCTCTGCTTTGAAAGAGAACCCAATGAGCAAGCCCGGTTTTAATTATTCTCAAGGGGTGCTGTACTACTCTAATCGACTGGTAATTTCTGCAAATTCTAAGTGGATTCCCAAGTTGCTCCAAGAATTCCACACCACTCCACAAGGGGGCCACTCCGGTTTCTACCGTACCTATCGTCGACTGGCAGCTAATGTCTACTGGATTGGCATGAAGAACTCAGTACAGCAGTTTGTGAAGGGGTGTGATGTGTGTCAACGTCAGAAATATGTGGCCACTTCTCCAGGGGGTTTACTCCAGCCTCTACCCATTCCTGACAGAATCTGGGAAGAGCTTTCTATGGACTTTATCACGGGTTTGCCTAAGATAAGAGGTACGGATACAATTTTCGTCGTTGTTGATCGTTTATCTAAGTATGCCCATTTCCTTCCAGTCAAACGTCCCTACACAGCAAAAGGAATAGCAGAAACTTTTGCTAAGGAGATAGTGCGGCTTCATGGTGTTCCCGTGTCTATTGTGAGTGACCGTGATCCTGTGTTCGTGAGTACTTTCTGGACTGAATTATTCAAGCTACAGGGCACACGTTTGGCTATGAGCACCGCCTACCATCCTGAGACGGATGGCCAAACGGAGGTCATCAATCGTTGTCTGGAAACTTACTTGAGATGTTTTATCGCGGATCAACCCCGGACATGGCTTCAATGGCTGCCTTGGGCAGAATATTGGTACAATACAACGTACCATGTCTCAACCGGGGTCACCCCTTTTGAAGTAGTGTATGGCAGAGCGCCACCCACTCTGTTACGTTTCACAATTGGAGAAACTAAGGTGGAGGTTGTAGCCCGTGAATTGCAGGATCGTGATGAGGCTTTGCGCCAACTGAAAGCCCATCTTTTGCGCGCTCAGGGCAAGATGAAATCCCAGGCTGATAAGAAACGCAAGGAAATTTCCTTTGCGTTGGGTGAATGGGTCTTTGTGAAATTACGACCCTACAAACAACAATCTGTGGCTCAAAGGATTAATCCTAAGTTAGCTCCTCGTTATTTTGGTCCTTTCGAGGTCGTTGCACGCATTGGTGCTGTCGCATACAAACTCCGTTTGCCTGCAAATTCGCGAGTCCACCCTGTCTTCCATGTCTCTCTTTTGAAACGGGCAATTGGGGAATATCAAGCTGAGAAAGATCTGCCAGAAGGTTTGGCCGGAGAGAGTCCTATTACCATTGAACCCAGCTCAATTTTGGCTGTTCGCACTGTACAGCAGCAGGGGGGGACAATCACTCAGTACTTGATTCAGTGGCAAGGAAAACCTGCTGAAGAAGCTACATGGGAAGATGAGTTTACTCTTTCAAATCAGTTTCCCGCTTTCAACCTTGAGGACAAGGTTGTTCCTCAAGATGGTGGGAGTGATAGGACCGTTGGTAGAGAGTGGGCCAAAACACAAGAGAGCAGGCCCAAAGTGTGGAGGGTTTATGTTAGGAAAAATAAGAAAGGGAAAGAAGCTTCAGGAATATGAGCTGGAGGTGAGAGAGTGAGGTTGGAGAGTTAGTTACGTGAAATGCGGAGGGGGAGGAATGTGTGAGGTGTAGAGATTCCCTTTATAGGTTCATTGTTAGCAAAGGGAAGGGGTATGAAGAGTATTGTTAAGAAAATATTTGGATAGAGAGGTTTCTTCTCTATAGGAGTGTTTACTCTGGGACTTTAGCTTCTGCTATTGTATTTGTTCTGATTCAATCAATATTAAATCATTTTTCCTCATTTTGCCTACTGTTTCTCTTTACTGTGACTTTGGTTTCCATCATTCTCCCCTTGTTTGAGAGATTTAAAAAAGGGGAGATGGCTTTAAGGAATTTTTAAACTCCTCTAAGACCCCTCCAAGACTATCCTTTAGTTGTTTTGTGGAGTTTCCCAAATTTAGGATGCTTAGAGGAACTTGTAACTTGCAAACAAGGAAAGGGCTTATGCCCCTTCATTCACAACCTTCCTCTCCCCTTCCCTAAAAACTCAGAAACTAAGCCTTAGGTTGTATTTGTGAGTTTATAGGGGAGGGGAGGAGCAAGTTTTGAGGGGAATGAAACGGGAGGACAAGACAGAGGAAATAAGGGTAAACCCTCCCCCTGGTTGGGAATTCCAAATTTTCCAAAACCCTGAATTTATGGTGTATTTGTGAGTTAAGTTTTGGAGAGGAGTGAAGAGAATGAGAAGACTTTGAGAAGCTCTCCCATTGTTTGGGAGATTTTTAAAAAGGGAGAGGGCTTTGGGGAATTTTTAAACTCCTATCCAAGACTCTCCTTTAGTTGTTTTGTGGAGTTTCCCAAAATTAGGATGTTTAGAGGAACTTGGAACTTGCAAACGAGGGAAGGGCTTATGCCCCTTCCCCCTCACTTGTCCTCCCCTCCCCTTCTCCTCAAAGTCTTCTTTTTCTCCCCCTACAAACTCGGAAACACACTCTTGTGGGAACTAAAAAGTATACCTAGAAGAGTTTTGGAGGGGTTTTAGAAATACCTCAAACTCTTCTCCTTTATTTAAATCTCCCGAACAAGGGGAGGACTTTTCCTTCCCTTTCCTCATCTCCAAAACCCTACTCACAAACACCCTAAAACATACATTTGGAGAGGGCTAACAGGGTATAAGGCTGCCTCCTATGCCTTAAACATAAAATTTATCCATAGATTTATAGGCTTCATTCATCAGAATCATTGGATATCTTTCACATTCATGTTTTGTGAAATTCTGGTTCACGCACAAGACATATGTCGTACCAAACGTCTAAGACATCTGACACAACTTACAACAGATAACAGCAGAAGTGCATCACAATATTAAATCAGAAAAACATTAAAGAAGAACACAAAGAATTGTTAACCCAGTTCGGTGCAATATCACCTACGTCTGGAGAGTTTTCACCCAAGAGAGATAATCTACTATTATAGAGAAATTGTACACAAAAGGTCTCACAAGAACTGCCCCAGTTCAACTACCTTTTCTACCTAACTCTACCCGTGGAATACTACTTAGGTCTCCCCCTAAGTATGAGAACTCCCTCTCACTCTCTCACACACAATCACTGCCACAATGATTAATCTCTTACAACAAGAGTAAAGACGATCTCAAGATCAAACAACTAACACAACAACTCTCAACTTACAGTAAGAACATAGAGCTGCTGAGAGAACACCCAGTGTGAACAAAACAAGAGTAAACCCTAATTCACTCAACAAGAAGCACCACCTAGCAACTAGGTCTAGGTCTTCTTAAGTAGCAGTTGTCCAGGCCTTGTCTTCGATGGACTTGGGCGAGCAAAGAGTCCATACAAAACAGGAAGTTGTTAGTGAAACAAATCTGCATAAAATCTTCAAAGATGCGTTTCAGTTGCAGATAAAAACTTCCATAAATATCTCAGATCAAATCCCTTAAAACTGATTTGATCACATTTGATATATTCCTTGAACGGCGCATATAAGCTTCCAACAAAACCCCTAACTTGATTACAAAGTAATCAACTTAAAAAGCTTCACAGATAATTTAGCCAACTCATATCAGATCCGCAAGGACACATGTCATAGTCAAGATGTTACAACATCGTGTCCGACATTTTGGCAAAAACACACTTAGCTAAAATGCAGACAATCATGAACAAAGGAACAACATTTTGCATGTAGAGTCATTGAATATATCTCAAGAATTTATGGAAATCATTTTGCATACTTGTTCGTTTCTTCTGCATTCTCGCGTTTCTTCTGCATTGTCGCAGTGGATATGGTCAATTTACACCGCATGGATCATTTCATATAGTTATGTATTGACATTTATCTGAAGCATGTGTAAGCAATTAACTTTGATTGTCTTTATGAATGTAACTGCGTTAAATACTGATAGGGTCGTTCATAATGGTCCTACCTGGCTTGAAGTTGCGTGAGTAATTCAAAAAAAAAATTAACTTGACTGTCAAAACAAAGTACTTGATTTGAGAAATGAATTTTTACTATTATTTCCCTCTAAGTTTTATATTATCTACTGCATGTTTTCTTAGATGTAAAATGCAAGTTATAGAATTATCGTCTTGTAGAAACCTTGGAAAAAGAAATTCACGTGAGGATAATCATGAGCGGAGGATATCGGTATGCGTGTGTAGAATTTAATGCATTGGTGCAGCCTTTAGTCTACGTGATATGGGAGGTTTGGAACTAGGTGATTTTTTAGGGTCGGAGGAGCTTATCGTCTAGGGGGTGCTCAAGCGGGTTGCTTGTTTGGCTTCGTGCCTTGTGCTGGCTGGCTGTCTCGGGACATCGTGTTCCCACGCTGAGTTCGACGTGGATACGACCAGGTGCGCGAGCATCATCAAGCTAAATTTTGATGCGTCTTTCCAGGATTGAAATGAGGTTGGTCTAGGCATGATGGCTCGGAACGGAGAAGGGGAAGTGATGGCAGGTGCTACCTCACATCCTTTCCTTTCCTTTTTCGTCTCTCCTCGCCAAAGCCTCCACCTTTCGATGGGCAATGATGTTGGCAGTTGAGTTGGGTTTTTGGTGGGTTTGTTTTGAAACGAATTTCTTGCCGTTGTTCCAACGGTGGAAGAGGAATAGGGAGGGCCGTTCATACTTTAGATTCAATTCTTAGCGATTGTGGTTCTTTTTGCTTTTGCTTTTGATTTTGTTGGTTTAACTTTTGTGAGACACTCTGGAAACTCTATTGCGGGTTTTCTAGCTAGGAACGCTTGCGTCTATGCAAATTCTGGTTGGGTGGAGGAGATTTCTTCCCAAGTGGTTCCTCTTGTTTTTTTTTGAAAGGTCAAAGTGAAATAATAATTAAATGGGGAGGCATTAAGGGTGCCTCCAACCCTGATACAACCGAAACCAAAAAGAAAGGAACCAAAAACAAAGCAAAGCAAAATCTCCTAACCACTTTGCTCTGTAACAAGCCAGCCTTACAAGGAAAACAAAAAGACCCCAACCACCTAGTACTCGCAGCATCCCCTACTTAAAAAGTAAACCATAAAAAAGGGACTGTGAGTAGATGGGAAAAACAGAAGCACAACCGCAAGGGAACAAAACTATCAACACCAGTAAGGCCCATCTGCTACACAAAAAATGTGATTGGAGTTCCAATCATATGAGGAGAAAGAAAAATCCTTCGCTTTGCTTCGAAGCCAGCTCCATGCTCGAAATTTCGTAAGCTCCAATACCCTCAAGGTGTCGAGTGTACAACCTTTGAAAATAACTTCATTGCGGTGTGTCCAAATCGACCACACACAAGCAGCCCACACTGTTGCCCACCACTGGTTACCTCTGACCGAAAGAATTTGCCGATGTTGATAGAAGTGAGCTCTACTGTCCTCAGGTAAAACAGTGTCAACCCCCAGTCAGTTGTAGCAGAGCATCCAAACCCTCCATGAGAAAGCACATGAGAAAAAAACATGCGTCGTTGTTTCCTCACTGAGACAGCAGAAAACACATCTGCATTCTAAGCCTGTTGGAATGACTCTTCTTTTCTTGAGGTTTTCTCTGGTTTGGACTCTATTTAGGAATACTTTCCAAAGGAGAGCTTGCACCTTCGAAGGAACAATAACCTTCCATAATTGTTTAAAAATCCCCAGATCCATAGCTTGATCCAATTCCAAGTGTTGAATTTGATTAGCTGAACTGACAGAGTACATACCATCATTTGATGCTAACCACTTCGAAGTATCTTCTTCTACCCTCTTAATCTGAGCAGTATTCAGAATCTGGAGAAGTTGATCTAGCAGTACCTTCTCCATTCAAATCTTTCCCTTCTCCATTTGAGATCCCAAACCCACCTCTCATCCCTCCAATACCCCATCTCGTCTATTCTACAAACTCCCTATCCAAAGTCCATATCTAGAGGTCAGAATCCTTACCCATAATGTTCCTTCTTCTTCCAACATCCGCCACCGCCATTTCATCAATAATGTGTGACCGCATATGTATTGAGTTATTTGCCTCTTGATGGCCCTTAATATATGTTTGGATATCTTTAAAAAAATGTTAAAACTTATTGATTTTGTTTATGTGAAACTTAAAGACTAAAAACAAAAACAAATACATAAAGAGTTAAATATATTTTTGATTTTTCACTTATACACTCGAATCTATAAAATGACACCTAACAACTCTTGTTATCCCTGAAAATTTTTGTTCAATTTAAAATAGTGTTTATGGCGTCAGAAAAAAAATTTGAAATATTTTTTACCCACTTACCAGTACACGTTACAATCTTTTCATATTAGGTGTTCACGTGTAATTTTCACATCAATTTTAGTACTTAAAAATTCTCTTTTAATAATTTTTGATCCTTTTTTTTCTTTTTCTTCCTCTTCCATTACTGTAACTAATTTATTTAATGACAAAACTTAAACCATGGGTAAAAGCATTATATACCAACATATATTTTATTTTGTTATTATATGTTATGTTTTAGTTACAAGTATAAAACCTGCTAGCTTCAAACCTGCTAATGAACATATGTTGTGGAACATATGGTTGGCGTAAAGTGAGAAGAAGCGAGTAAAGCCATAATTTAAAATATATGGGTATATTTGTTATTTAAAATGATGATAGATGGTGAATCATTGTGTTATACTTCTTTTAGTGTATTGTACTAGGCAAAACCATAGATTCGAATGCTTCATGTGAATTTCCCTCTTTTTTATACATCAATTTTCTCTTCCATATCTTTTTCAACTCCACTCTTCCTAGTTTTCTAATTTGTTCACATCTCAATATTAATCACATCTTTCTCTTTCTATTTTTTCTCCCTCTTCTCTTCAAAGTGGTACTATTATGAATTTAGATTCTATACTGTAAAGAAAATCATAAATTCCCACCGTTAAGAAATATGGGTTATTTGATCAAAGATTAGATGATGACTGACGTTTTAAGCTTTTAAGCCTTTCAATTTTGATGAAATATATAAACCACTCGATATTAAAATAACAACCGTGATTAATTGAACAGTTTGTCTACTTTTTTTTTAAAGTGGGTAATATATTGAAATCAAAGAGCCATTGAGGCTAATACATCAGAAGACACCAAAACGTCAAGATCCGGCGGAACCTCCTCAATCCAAACATCGTTGGAAAATTGAGGAGTTCTTTGCCAAAAAGTCAGCTACTGAGTTGTCGGAACGACGAACAAAAGACAAATTAAAATAACTAAAAGAGGAGACCATATCTCTACAGTCATTCAAAAATGAAAATAAATAAGAAGCACCATGCTTATTCTTATGCCAAGCATCAAACAAGTGCAAGCAATCCGTTTCTAGAACCCCTCTGAAGAATCCAAGGTCTTTAGCCAATGAAACTCACCACCGAAAAGCCATTGCTTCTGCCACATGAGGGGAAGGAGCACCAATGGAACCATGAGCAGCTACAGCTGTAACTTCTCCATTTGAATTTCTCACAATCATGCCCAGACCTGCACCCACTGCAACTGTCCAAGAAGCGTGGAAATTCAGCTTGATAATTCGTGCTGCTGGTCGCCTCCATTTCGTCTTCGCCATGGCAGCGTTGTTGCTGGACAGAGCTGTGCGTCCGTATCGCACATCAACGCATCCAGGCGCTTCACGATGACCTCCAAACTGGCCTGAATGTTGGTATGCACAGCCTTGTTTCTCTGCTCCCAAATGACATATATAAGAGTTAAACCAACAACACTTACCTCATCATCATTACTGTCCTGAATCTGCTGCACCTATTGAGTTGGTCCCTCTCTATATTGGAAGCGTATGCTCAACGGAATAGCAAACCACCAGCGGGATACTACAACATATGTTTATCAGTTTCCTCGCTGTCCTGGCAGAATGGACACTCATCTTCCACCATAACTCCGCGCTTGCGCAAGGCATGTTGTATCGAAAAAATCCCCACAATGGCTCGCCAAATGACATCCTTCACCCGCGGTAAAACCTATGCATTCCAAACGGTTTTCCAGAAGCTAGGACGCTGGTTTGTCCTTTGTTTGCAGAACCCGTAGAGGAGGAGGCAGCACCACGAATTCGTCATTGGTGAATAAAGGCATAGCCCGTCTTCGTCGTGTATGCCCCATCCGTTGTCAAAGGCCAAAAGAGAGCATTAGGTGAGGACCTCCATGGTAGAGGGATATCTGGAATTTCCTTAGCTGTTGGTGGCCAAAACACTAACTCAATTAAATCTTTATCCCACACCTGCATATTATTAACCATCAAATCAGAAACATGAGTTAGACTACCCTGTTGGGCTAAATCATCATGGAAATCAGAGGATGTCCACTTGGAGGCCAATTATCCTTCCAATTATCAATCCCCTTACCATCCCCTACGCTCCAACGAGCTCCCTCATTAAATACCCAAGTTGTGCGGAAAATACTTGTCCAAGCGTAACTTGGACGCACATTTTTTTGTTGTTGCACTTAGCGTGGATTGGGAAAAATACACGACCTTAAAGACTTGGCCCAAAAGAGACTCAGGGTGTTTCTGAATGCGCCACTAGGTCTTTGCTACTAGAGTTGTGTTCTAAAATCGATTCCACCATCTCGCTTGGGCCGGCACAAAGAATCCCATTTGAGCCAGTGAATCCCCCGCCGGGATGCATCACCACTCCAATAGAATTTACTAATCATTCTCTCAATATCTGCACATAAACCATCCGGTAAGAGAAAGCAAGACATAATATAAGATGAGATTGCCTGAGCTACCGCTTTAACAAGAACCTCCCTTCCCACCCGTGAGAGGGATCGTTCCTTCAAACATTTGAGTTTCTTCCAAACTAGTTCTTTGACAAAATGAAATATTGGGTTTTTTACTTACCAATGATGGTAGGGATTCCCAAATATTTGTCATAACTATCCACTGTCTTCACACCGGCAAGGTTGTGGGAAGGTCATAGAAGAAGACCTTGCCAAAATCAAATTAGGAGAACTGCAAGACCACTCATCGTATATGGGTGAAAGTCAACCTTAGAATATGACGATGTCGAGTAGAAAAGTTGATATTCTTCAAGAGCTTCCATCTAGGGATGGCAATGGGTCTTGGACCCATAGAGTACCCGCAAAAAATACCCATTATGGGTAGGGTAAAAACCCGCTAGATGGGTATGGGGTTGGGTATGGGTAATTACTCGCAAAAAGTAATGGGTATGGGTGCGGGTATGTGTACTATAGTACCCAACCCGCCCCATACCCGCACACACATATTATTATTATTATTATTTAGTATTATATGAACAAATTAACTTAAACTATAGCTTTCAAACTTAATTATTTTAAAAAATAGGTGACTATTTAAAGTATTCATAATCATTGCTAATTTACTCCCACTTATTTTTAAAATTAGTAAGTTAATAACCTACAACTTTAGGACTATATTATAAATCCAAAATAAAAAATTAAGTTATATCTTTCTTGCTTATTCGTTTTAAAAAAATATATTTTTAGTTGAATGATTTTATTTGTTACGTAGATAATCTTTTGTATTTATATTAGTGTTTTTTATTTAAAAAGTTAGTTGTATTTTTTGTTTTCTATTAACAAAAATAGTGAAAAATATATTTTAGTTAGTTAAATTGCGGGTAATGGGCACGGGTACGGGCATATAGGTACCCAGAGGGTACGGGGACGGGCATTCAAGTTGCTACCCACGCGGGTATGAGAACGGGTACGGGTAATTTTTTAAAACGCGGTTATGGGGATGGGTACTATAGTACCCTACCTAGACCCTACCCATTGCCATCCCTACTTCCATCGACGAGAAGGTTTGGCACATTGATGTCGGCTCTTCATCTAAGCTGTAATATCTTTCGAGGGTTGAGTTGTTTGCCTATTAAAGTGGTATGTGAGTTAAGTTCATAATGCAATGAGACAACTCAATCCATATCTAGTATACCAATCATAGTACCCACAACAAACATTGGGCAGAGAAGTAAACTGTTCTAATGCGTCTTAGGTGATTTACATCTCAACACTTGCTGTCGATAAGCACATTTAACCCTATATTTGGTTAAGAGCCCTCACACTCCATGTACATCAACACTATTATCAACAATGTGCTTTAAAACTTAGCTAATAGCTCGTTGTGTAGATTCTTTGCTAGGGCCCATTATGCCAAAGTGGGATAAACGTCATCCTTATTTCCTTATTTCCCCAACCCATTTGGCAGTATGGGGCCTAAGAAAATCACCATATTTGGTGTATGGATATTCTTGGATGGTGGGGTGAGGTAGGGGTGGCAAATAGATGGATTCGATAAATTAGATTGTTATGGATCGTTAAGAATAATTCATTGAATCTACAAGTCATGTGAGAAATGACGTAGTTATGTCATAGCTTTAATTTGTTATGAATTCTCTTCTTCAAGCAATCCATGCTTATGTCAAATTTTACGTAATTCATTCTCATCAGACATTCACTGCCTTAAATTTTCTCACCATTGTAAATTCACAAAAGCAAAAAATTGGGTCATTATAAATGTGTTAGTGAGAACATGTTTTGAGGGAGTTGGAGATAATTGTCGGAGAGTGAGAGAAATGTGATTTTTCTCATTGGGGTGTTTGAGATTTATAGAGGATAATTACGCCTCATGTAAGACGCGTTGTCAGACATTACAAAGCACAAAATATGTCTCATGTAAGGCGAATTCTTTTCACACCTCTCTTTGAGGTGGAGAGAGGTGGGAGGAAGAAAGATAAAAAGAAAAAAAAAATAAGAGAAAAAGTATGAGATGTAATAGATGATAAGAGGAGAAAGATAGAAATAAAAATAGGTGAAAATGATGTGTATTAAAAATGAGATTTGAACATATCATTATTGAATTTTGTTGGATAAAATGGGTGGCTTCTAGCATGAAGCACCTTACATGTGCTGCAGTGGTACAACACCTGGTTTTGACCATTGGATTTACTATTAAATTATTCAAGGGATGAAATCTCATACCGATGTCCTGTTGAGACAAAAATTCCATTTGCATCCCCTTGATATCTCATTTTTGGTCCTCAAAAAATATAGCTTCATAAAATTGTCCCCAGAAATAAACAAAACAAACTATAACTCTTTTTGTGGATTATGGATCTCCACTAAGAATGCTGACAAGTATATCAAGTTTGGGATTGAGGACATTGAAGCTAGGCTTAACGATTTGTTTCAGGGGAGCAGTGGATCAAATGGTGGTAGAAAGTTAAGGTGAAAAATGTACTCCTGTTAGTGTGTATGATTTTGTAGTGTAATTTGGCGATTCCTCTCTGAGATATGGCTGAAGACAACTCTAAGACTAAGGGTGAAGGGAAGACCCCAGTCACTGAGTTTATGACTACTTCGTCCAAACTCACTGACATCAAGCTTGATGGGGATGGTGAGAACTATGTGGAGTGGAAGTATTTGGTGGAGGTCAACCTTGGAGGAATGGGAAAGGATGAGAATTTGATTGGAACTTGTCCTACAAACGCAACGACAGCGGCGAAATGCAAGATGGATGATAAACACATTCTAGAGTTATTAGTGAATTTTGTTGATAAGTGGACACAATCTGTAATTACTCATTGTCAAACAGTGAAGGAGTTATGGGAGTTTCTCCAATTTATTTTTGATAAAGGTGATAATTTGAATCACATCTATGCTTTGTTGCAGCAGATATTTCGTCCGAAACAAGATCAGGGTAAGTTGATGGATTATTTTGTAGAATTCAAGAAATATGCTGAGAAAATGACTTCTCTCCTATCTTGCGAGACAAAAGAGGATATTCTAGACCCAATAGAAGAAATTGATAGCATTGAGTTGGTTATCTGGCCTTGATCATGAGTTTGAGGTGGTCCGGTCTCAGATTTTTTCGAGCAAGCAGGTGGATACTCTCAGTCAGTGTTATAAAACTCAGACCGGACCGGCCGATCCGACCGGTTCGACCGCAAACCGGTGACTAAGCCGGTTCGAGCTGACAATCGGATCGGCCATGCATTCAAACCGGACTGAACCGGAACGGACCGGCCGATTTAGTCGAAAAACCGGTGACTCGGCCGGTTTTTTGTTGAACCGGTGAGCCAACTTTTTTTTTTGTTAACAGAAAACCTGGGCTGCTTTTTTTATTTTGAACGTAACCTGGGCTGAAGTCCATTTTAAAGTTGAGCCTATTTTATGTTTTTTAATTATTGATATGTTGATAATGGGCCTTTACATGTGTAGAGAGTAGAGTATTATAAAAATGTGTTAATTATCTAAAAAATTGCTGCAAGTGGGGTTTGAACACAAGACCTTGAGGAATAGGAAGCAATGTTAACCACTATACCACCATGTTATTTAGTGTTTTGAAACCTCTTTTATTATTTATATATTAACCATATATTGTATTGGGATTATTTTATAATTTTTTAATATACACCGAGTCAAACAATCGAACCAATGACCCAGTGGTCAGACCAGTGACCCATTGACCCAGTGCCCTGACCGAGTCGATCACCGGGCCGAGTTTAATAACACTGCTCTCAGTGATGTCTTCTATCGAGTCATGCAGTCCTCTTTTGAGAAGCCCAAACCCGCTTCAGATGTTTATACTTCTGATCGCTCTGCTTTAGCGGCCCATTCAGGCTTTCGTGGCGGACGTGGTGGAGGCCGTGGTGGTGCTAGAGATCGTGGTGGACGTTCCGGACAGATCCAATGTTATAGTTGTGGAGAACTGGGTCATTACAAGAATCAATGTCCCAATTCTCAACAACACCAACAACATTTTCAACAGTCAGCTCATAATCGCTTTGCTAACAACGTTTCCCAGTCAGATGTTGTCCAAACACAACCTGAAAAGCGTATAGTGGTTATGAGTGATGATGAGTTTGCCAGATATACATAGTTTTAGATCTCCCAGCAGTCTCAGATCTCACAGCAGTCAGCCTCACCATCCTCCTCCACAACTACCTTTGTCCAAACAGGTAATCCTACTTGTGTCTATCCTCTACTTCACGGCGTTGGGTCATTGATTTCGGCACTACTGATCATATGACAGGGGATTCAGGCATTTTTTTTGTCATTTAGTTCATCTAGTATTCATTCGTTTGTAACCCTTTCTGATGGGTCCACTGTTCGTGTTAACGGGAGTGGGTGTGCCACCCCAGTTTCTACTTTACCTAAGTCCTCTGTGCTATATTTACCTCAGTTTCCTTGTAATCTTCTCTCAATTAGCAAAATAACCCGTTCATTAAAATGTTCAGTAACCTTCTTTCCGGATTCTTGTGTGTTTCAGGATCCGTCGACACAGAGGATTATTGGTAGAGGAAGAGAATCTGATGGATTGTATCTACTAGAAGAAGGAGTCTCAAGGGCATCAACAACTTATTGTACCAGTAGCGTGTCTCATTTTCAGCTTCATTGTCGTCTCGGTCATCCATATCTAGGAGTTTTTAGGAAGTTGTGTCCTCAATTGGAGTCCTTATCAAGCTTTTCTTGTGAGACTTGTCAGTTTGCTAAACACAATCGTAGTGTTTATTTACCTCGTTTGAATAAAAGAACTATGTCTTTATTTCATATTGTCCACTTTGATGTATGGGGGCCATGCCCTATAACTTCTAAATTAGGTTACAAGTATTTTGTCACATTTGAGGATGATTATTCTCGTGCAACATGGTTATATTTAATGAAATCCAGATCTGAGTTATTCACTATATTTTGTAACTTTTGTGCTGAAATTCGTACTCAATTTAACTATCCAATACGTATTCTTCATAGTGATAATGACAAAGAGTACTTCTCTGCACCATTCCGTACTTTTATGGATGAACATAGCATGATTTATCAGTCTTCTTTTATTGTTACACCACAACAAAATGGGGAGGCTGAGCGTAAAAACTGGCATCTTATGGAAGTTGCTCGGACTTTGATGTTTCAGATGAAAGTTCAGAATTTTTTTTGGCTGATGCAGCTCTTACTGCTGCATATTTAATTAATCGCATGCCATCCACCGTGCTAAATGGTGTTATTCCTTATTTTGTCTTGTTTCCGTCACGTTCTTTGTTTCCTTTGCCTCCAAAAGTATTTGGTTGCACCTGTTTTGTTCTTGATGTCAGGCCTCAAGTGACTAAGTTGGATCCGAAGTCATTGAAGTGTGTGTTCCTGGGGTACCGTTGTTTCTCTCCAGATCTTGGTCGCTACCTTGTCTCTGCTGATGTTACATTCTTTAAGGACTGCTCCTTCTCGGGGTGGTCTCCCTCCTCTTTATCGGTATGTGAGACAGAAGACACCTTCTTAACTTATGTCACTACTTCCCTTGCTCCACAGACTACTACTGGCACATGTTTCCAATTTTATGAGAAGACATATAGTCGCAGGCTGAAAAGTAGTGCTCTTCCACCGGATACTCAATCTCTACCTTCACGTCCTCTGGTGTCTTCAGACCCTCCTGATAATTTGGACCTCCCTATAGCTTTACGTAAAGGTAAGCACACTTGCTCTTACCCCATCTCTTCTTATGTCACTTCCAATAAATTGTCACCTGCCTCTAAGTCTTTTGTTGCTTCCTTAGATTCTATGTTTGTGCCTAAGTCTTTTTCAGATGCCTTATCACATGCTAGTTGGAGGTAGGCTGTGGAGGAGGAAATGCTGGCTCTTGAGCATAATGCGACTTGGGATTTGGTCCCTTTACCTGCGGGGAAACAGGCTGTTGGGTGTAAGTGGGTTTACACTACTAAAGTAAACCTTGATGGTTCTATGGCTCGCTTGAAAGCTCGGTTGGTTGCCAAGGGATATGCTCAAACATATGGGTTCGACTACACTGATACTTTTTCCCCTGTTACTAAATTATACTCTATTCGCCTTCTCATCTCTCTTGCTGCTACTAATAATTGGTATTTGATCCAGTTAGATGTGAAGAATGCATTTTGACATGGTGATTTACAGGATGAGGTATACATGGAGCAACCACCCGGGTTTGTTGCTTAGGGGGAGTGTGAGAAAGTGTGTCGACTCAAGAAATCATTGTATGGCCTAAAAATATCACCTAGGTCCTGGTTTGGACGATTCTATGATGTTGTTATGGAGTTTGGTTTACGAAGAAGCGAGAGTGACCACACTGTGTTTTTCAAGCAAACTAATAAAGGTTGCATTTTATCGGTTGTTTATGTTGATGATATCGTGATTACAGGTAGTGATAGTGAAGGAATTGGCAACTTGAAGACTTTCCTTCAGACGGAGTTTCAGACCAAAGATGTTTGAATTCTGAAATACTTTTTGGGCATTGAAGTTATGTACTCGAAGAATGGGACTATGATATCTTAGAGAAAGTATGTTTTGGATTTGCTAGCTGAGTCTGGTCTTATGGGATCTAAACCATGTGAGACCCCTATGGAACCAGGAATGAAACTTACAGCAGAAGGAGTTCCTTTCTCTGACCCACAACAATATAGAAGATTGGTGGGTAAGTTGTATGACTTGATAATTACCATACTAGATATTTCCTTCCCAGTGAGCGTTGCAAGTTAGTTTATGTCCTCACCGAAAGACGCACATTGGAAATGTTGTTACTTTTGGTTGTCTTGCATTTTGTCCAAAACAACCTGATGTCGAAGCAGATGCTGTGACATCTGCATTCGTGTAGCACAGGACATCAGTCCTTGACTTGGAGTGCTTAAGTGTGCCCTGGAAATTTGCTGAAGATTCTAGTGTGGTTACTTACGCTTTAAGTAGCTATTTTATGGGCTGGTTTTATTGTTGGAATAATCTCTGATTAAGGGATTGATTCCTATTGTGTTTATGATGATCGACTAGTGAACACAATCAACATTTATGGAAGATTGCGTTCTGATTTGCTGCTGTTGGACTACTGCTTCAGCTTTTGAAAAACCTAGTGTGGCTGCTGAAGCTTATATATATAGTGAAGACCTAAAACGCGAAGACTACTGAAGCTATCGAGTGAAATAGATCAAGTGTTTTAGGGTTGTGTTTTGTGCTAGTCCTTGTGTTCTTTGTGAACTCACCTTGCTCATTGATTCTATAAGGCAAGGTTGAATTCTGTGTTCTTGAGTGTTAGAACTCTACTTGTTGTTGTTCTTACCAATCACTATGGCAGTGGTTGAGAGAAAGTGAGAGGAGCTCTCATACCTAGGTCGATATATTAGGTAGAAATACACTGGGTAGATTAGAAAGAGAACTATGAGCTGTGGGTTCATGAGTGTCTGTAGTTCCTGAATATTGAGATAGTGGATTTCCTTTCATTGGGTGCAAACCCTCCAGACGTAGGTGAAGTTTCACCGAACTGGGTTAACAATTTTGGTGTTGTGTCTTGTTTATTTTATGCTTTTACTCTTTACTGTTGTATGATTGTTAAAGCAGTTGCTTAAGCATCGCGTAGGACATCTGCTATACGAGAACTAGAATTTCAATTGGCATCAGAGCAGGCACCCTGTTCTGTGTGGGTGAGCTCCGGGGAGATAGATTCAGTTCTCATGGATAACAAGGAGGGAGGATCAGTCAATAGGCCACCCATTCTGGATGGTACTAATTATGACTATTGGAAAGTTCGCGTGACTGCTTTTCTCAAGTCAATTGACAACAAGACTTGGAAAGCTATTGTCAAAGGATGGAAGTGTAAGATCAAGGTTTGATCAGTGGTTGCATCTCTATATTTTGATGATTACAATTAAGGTTTGTGATGATGAACAATTGTGGTACCCTAACGTTTGTCCTTTTTAGTTGTGACAAACAGGTTCTGAATCTGACCCAAGCCTATTTATTCAGAAGAAGAAGAACCAAGGGATACTAAAAAGAGAGCTCTAAAGCATACCATGTTCGTTCAGAACAGTGGCAAATCCTTCAGAAGTTCTGAAGATACATGCTCTCAAGAGGTTCTGAAGAACCAGAGTCAGAAGTTCTGAAGACCAGATGTTCAAGTGGAACGGTCCAGAAGTAGAAGACTCAAGTTCTGAAGACTTGCAAGAAGTTGGTTCTGAAGACCCAAGCTATTCTAGCTCTGACGTTCAGAAGTTCTGAGGAACTTGTTCAGAAGCAGAAGTTGCAAGGTCAGAAGAATCCAAGCTTTAATCTGACGAAGATCAGAAGCTTCACCAACGTTCATCTGAAGCACTTCAGATCTCAAGTCAACTGGTGAAAGGACAGGTCGTTATCATAGTACAACATCGTACAAGTCTCAGTCTGTCCGCCACCTACCTTGTTCAGCCTAGCAGTCTGATATTACAAGATTGCCACTCCAACGGACAAAACCCTAGCAACGGCTACATCACAAGTCTTGGAGTATATAAAGGCTGAAGAAAGAAGAAAGAGGTGAAGAAACTTTGCTGAAATCATTCAACATTTACGAACCAATCTCTTAGCATTATTTCTTCACTGTTCTTAAACATCTGAGTTTACTATTAGCTTTTTAGAAGCACTTATTGTAAACCCGAAACCTTTTACATTACATTGTAAAGTTCCTTAAGAGACCAAGGTTGATCGGATCTTGAGAGGACTGAATCAAGGTTGATTCGGTGTTTAGCTAGTCTTAAGAGGATCGGTAGATCAGCTTCTTAAGAGGATACTAGTGAGAAAATCAGTGTATTGTTAGTCACTTAGCAGGTTGCAAAGTGCAGTTGTAACACTCATTGATTTTAGTGAATTGCCTTCATCAGAAGAAGGAAGAAATCACCTTCACGGGTGGACTGGATTAGCTTGAGCTTTTATCTCAAGTGAACCAGAATAAAATACTTGCGTGCTTCACTTCTTATCCTTCAGCACCTAGTTCTTATCTTTGAGTTTTGAAAAAGTTCTAAAAGTCTACCCTTTATTCAAAAACTCTATTCAAACCCCCCCTTTCTAGTGTTTTTCGCACCTTCAGGAAGCATCCTACCAAGGAAAAGATTGAAGGAAGCTCTACTGTGGCTGTTGAGAAACCTGAGGAAGAGTGGACAAAGGAGGAAGATGAAGTTGCTCTGGGAAACTCTAAAGCCTTGAATGCCATCTTCAATGGTGTTGACAAGAACATGTTTAGACTCATCAACACGTGCACTGTTGCAAAGGTAGCCTGAGATATTATGAAAACTACTCATGAAGGAACTAACAAAGTAAGGATGTCCAGACTTCAAATGCTTACCACTCAGTTTGAGAACATAAAGATGACTGAAGAGGAAACAATTTCAGAATTTCATATGCGTGTACGTGACTTGGCCAACTCATCTTTTGCCTTGGGAGAACCTATGTCAGATGAGAAGCTTGTGAGGAAAATCCTGAGATCCTTGCCCAAGAAGTTTGCCATGAAAGTCACTGCAATTGAGGAAGCTCAGGACATTGGAAGCATGAAGGTTGATGAACTTATTGGGTCATTACAAACTCATGAGTTAACTTTTGACAAGACTGAGAAGAAGAATAAGAGAATAGCTTTTGTGTCAAACACCGATGAGGATGATGATATTGAGTGTGAAGGTGAAATCCTTTCTGAAGCCCTAGCTCTTGGGAGGAAGTTTAACAGAGCCCTAAGGAAGATTGATAAAAGGTCAAAGCCTAATGTCCAGGACATGAGGTATGACAATGCCAGATCTTCCAATTTCCAGAGGAAGGCCAAAGATGATGATAAATCTGGTCAGAACAAAGGAGTGCAATGTCATGAATGTGACAGATATGGTCACATCAGAACTGAATGTGCTACCTATATTAAAAAGCATAAGAAAGGTATGATGGTAACTTGGTCAGATGAAGACACTGATGAGGAAGATGGGTCTCTGCAAACAAAGTTACTGCTTTCTCTGGAATGATTGATGAACTTGACTCCAGTGATGAGGACATAACTGATGAAGAGCTGGCTGAGACCTACAGGCTGTTGCATAGCAAGTGGAAGGAAGCATGTAAGCGTGTGAAGGACCAAGAAAGTGAGATAGAGCAGCTGACCACTCAAAAGGCAAAGCAAAGGATGAGAAAAGCAAGAGTGAAAAGAAGAAGAAGGCCCCTGTCAGTGTTTATGAGTCTGACTCCGATGTTGAAGCAGATGTCCCAGACATCGTGCCTGCTGAGAAAAAGAAATTTGCTGGAAGGAGAATTCCAAATAATGTCTCTGCTGCTCCTCTTGACAATGTCTCTTTCCATTCTGAAGAAAATGTTCTCAAGTTGAAGTATGTCTATCAGAGGAGACTTGCTATTGAAAGGGAGGTTGGCTCTTGTAAGACCCAAGTTTTTAAGCTTATGCTAAGTGAATAAACTTCTTATTCACGATTAGGGTTGATGTAATGTGAAGGGAAACCTGAACGAAAGTTTATTAAATGAAATATATTTATGAAGGAGAAAGTTCAGGAAAAGTTCAAGGATTGCATTATGATCGATAAAAGTTATAGCACGATTGTTACACGCTTAAACCTAGGTCAGAAACCCTAGTATATAGCTAATTTTCACTTTTAGGCACGCTGGCAGTTAATTCCAAAAATCTTCAGAGAAATGTTAGAATTTCTCTTCTTCCATATATAACAATCGGTTCGAGGCGAAACTCTAGGATCTACGAACGTCCGATTCCAATCATCGGAAGTTTGCCTAAACCGAATCCCTGGTATTTCAAAACCCTAGAATTTCCCGACTTTGAGGACTTTATCTATTCAGAGCTTCAAATGAATATTCCACACGCGTACACCCATTTCTCTTGATGATTTCAATCTTTCTTCAGAAGGAAGTTTTCCATTCCGACATTCGAGGCAAAAAGCAACTTATCGGGTAAAATAGTTTTACACCGACTTTGCACCGACTTTGCATTAGTTGCCAAAAATACAAGGAGACATCTTCTTAGCTTGGGAATTCCTTTGCCAAAACCTATCTTAGAATTCATGGTGAATGACGCCGGAAAAATCGGATTCGCGGAACTTTCATTTTCCCGCGAATTTCCACCTTCTATATATAGCAAACAAAGGAAGAAAAAACACAATTTTCCTCCATTTTCTCTCCTCTAAACCGTGGCCAAGAACAAGGAAGAAGGAAGAAGAGTTTTTCTTCATCGTTTGCTTGATCGTCGATCAATCAGTTGCTACTTCAAGGTTTCGAGGTATAGTCGCTAATCCTTACCTCCGATCGCTTTTTCCATAGCTTTTCTGTAGAGTTTTCTGAGCGGATAGTTTATGGGTTTTTGCAAAACTATCCTGAATCTTTCATTTCTGATTCCAAACCTCTTCTATGTATGCCCAAGATCACTTCTGCCGGATTAGATTTTCCGTTATGTCGCCGGAATTCCGCCGGAATCAATTTGAACCTAAAATACCCATTTTATGTAGTTTTTGAGTAAAATTCCAACCTTTAGGCTGAAAACTATCGCCTTAGCTTAGTGCTAGTAGGATTAGTTGTCATAAACGTCGTTGGTGACGTCCCTGCAAAATTTTATTTTTGGGATTTCAGTTTTGAAAATCCTAAGTTAAAAATCATGACCAAAATACCCCTGCGACAGTTTTTGATCCGATAATTTTTCCGAGTTCAGAATACCCTTAGTTACGGCTTATGAAAGCATAGGAACCAAGTTTGATCGAAGAAAAATCGAGCCCCATAATTAGCCAAAGTGGCCGAGCCCTATTAAGGGGGAGGAAGAAATTTCCTTTTTCCGAAAACTTGTCTTTCGCGCTAGATTATCGTACCTTAGAGTATAGATTACTTCGAGTAACCTTAGTACGTATCGATAACTTAGTTTTCGATAGATTCTGATAGTATTTCTGTGATTTTGTTTTAAAGGAACTTTTGAGGAATTTCCCGAGGAGCAACACTTTGAGAGCGAGGAAGCACTAGTTGATCATTCTGGAGAACTTTCAGGTGAGGGCTTCTCACTGAATCTCTAGTTAATGCTTAGGGTCGATATTTCGACATTGTTTACTGTTTATGCACTGAGATTGTGTGTGATTGAAAATGTTTTCTGAGGCTTCGGCTGACAATGTAGATGATTCATCTACTGAATGTTTTTGAAGATTGACTTAAATGCTATGTGCTATGTGGGTAATCTAGGATGTGTGGTGCATGCTGTATATGCTAAGTGCTAAGTGTTTATGATGCGATTTATTGATATATGACATGTTGTTGATTGTGATGATTTAAATATGCTCTGTACTGGAATCTGAGATTTTGAACGGTGAGAATAGCGGGCAGGTCATGCCGATTTTATTTTGAGAGTTTTGAGAAAGTTTGATAGGACGAACGAGGTTCGGGCCTTGTATAGGGTTTATGGATCGAGACATTCTCTGGAGTCATTTGGGGATTCGAAGATCCCGAGAACTTATAGGAATTGCGATAAGACTAAAAAGGATATTATTTTGAAAAGAAAATTCATAAGACATTAAACAACCTCTAAATCTTTAAGTAAGGGTAATAATCTCGAAAGGAGGCTTTGGATGAAAATCATAGTATGGAAAACGAGAAGTGTCGTCGGATCGAAGTGTTGAGTCTGTTGTTGTTGTGCTGTTGGAGCAGCGTTGGTTGTTGTGCTGTTGGAGCAGCGATGTTGTTGGGCTATCCTGGGGATAAGTCCGGGGAACCGTTAGTTCCCGAGTATGTGATACTCTTGTGCTGTTGGAGCAGCGGTGTGTGTTGTGAATGTGTCTTTTGTCGCAGAATCGACTTTGCCTTAGGGTAAGATTTTAGAGACTTTAATTTACCTAGAACACGTGGCGACGTGTCGAGTGAGGACGGAGACGTCGTTTGACTAATCATTCTGCATTCATGCAACATTAATGGGGTATTAACACAGGACGTACTCTGGACCTCGTCGGATTCCAAAATGGTCATAAGACCCGGATTTCCGTGATAGAGCGTCTGTAGACGTCTCTTGTAGCAGACCGAAATGGCAGACCTACGGGTTACGGCTGATCTGGCTACCTTGGTTTGGTGTAAGAGACACGCGGGCGGAAATGGTCCCACCGTTGCTGGTGCTAGGATTGATCCGTTGATGTCCATCCCAGAGGCACGCGAGCGGAAATGGTCCCACCGTTGCTGGTGCTAGGATTGACTCGTTGTTGTCCATACCTTTGCTTGGTGTAAGAGGCACGCGGGCAGAAATGGTCCCACCGTTGCTGGTGCTAGGATTGATCCGTTTTGATGCCCATCCGTTTCCGGATTGCATATTGGTTGACTGGGTTAACCTGCATACATATCACGCAACATGCATACTGACTTAGTTGATGAGTGTGGTTGCTATTTGATAAACTTACTTGGAACATGCTAAATGTTATTATTGTCATTATGATTTGGTGGAACATGCAACCCTAGGAATGATATCTCTAATTATAAGCCTAAGTGGCTATATATTATTTGTACCTATTGGGTTTATTATCTACATAGTTCTTTAGAGTTGACCCTCGCGTCTTCTGTGTGTGTTTTGGCGGACAACGCCTTTTGTCAGATGAGTATTGCGGACTGGTTCACCATGGTTTACCCTTCGGGGGAAACTAGGTTGGGATGCTGGAACAGGAGCGCGTCGCGGTAGCGAGAGGATGACGGATGGTGTACATAGACTAGGTCGTTCTGGATTTCGAATTCGGACGACGATCATGCTAGCATGTAGGTTTTGGTGCTGGTGTGAGCTCCTCAAGATGGGATTAGTGTAGGAGTAGAGTCTTAGCTCTGAACATCATTTGTTTCTTTTGGGACAGGGTAGCTTCCCACCTATAGCTTTTGTGTGGTTTCTTAACAGGAATCACAGAGAGTTGGTTGGACTTAGGAGGTCTTGCTTCAGGCCGATGGGCCAGCTGATTTTCAGTTTTGAGGGATGGTGTTGCGGACACTTCACCTTTATTTTCAGTCTGTACATATTGCCTACGGGCGTTGCACCTTTCTTTCCGTCACTGGAGGTTACTCGTGACGAGGTTGCTACCACAGCGGGGGGGGCTGTTTATATATTGTATATTATTTCTATTGCTTTTCGCTTTTGGGTTTTATTTAATTCAGTCTTGTCTTAGTTATTATCAAAAAAAAATATTCACGTTTTTCCGCATTAAGTTTACTTTTGGTTACTAAAGTGACGCCACCGAAATCGGGGTGTTACATTGTGGTATCAGAGCACGGTCGAGTCTTTCGGGAGTTGTTGGGGAATAGGTCTTCTGTGCTAGGTTGTGTGACTCTGCAAAGAGTGAAAATTGATTGTCTGCAAGCGATTTTTCGCTTAAAAATTGATTGAAGTTATTGCTTAATCATATTGTATAGTTATGGAAATGCTATCTTATGATGAGTACTAACTGTTTGTCTAACTTAACAGAACGATGTTAACTTTCTAACCATTCTTTCTCATTTCAGTATAATATATTCCATTACTCTCGTAGCGTGTGCAAACACACCTAACTTATTTATACTGTCTAAGCTTTGACCTTATAGTTATTACGCCTACTAATACCTTATTTGAACGTAGCTCGTATTTTAGCTATAGAAGTACCCGAGGTTTAAGATAACACGTTAAGCCTAGAAAGTCGTCTTGTACCGATGCGTCTGACCAGAAGCTAGAAGCTAAGGAATGAATCTTAGAGAGATTTCGTATGGATATTATACCTATGATGTCGGGAGTGTGTAGTTCCGAAGCGACATCATTGAGGATTTAATATCAAGATATTTGTGACTATTGGATGATATGAACTCATTGACTGATCCAGTAGGTTTTTCTAGATTTCCACCTTCGATGTATTAGGTCTGATCAACTTAATATTGAGGGGGTGATATTCGGAATCACAGCTGGCTATGGACTTTGATAGAAGGATTGGTAAGATTAACTTGATCTGATCGAAGATTAGTTGAATTTGGTAGGAAAGTTCGTGTTAAGCACTTGATTGTACAAGATTAAGAATTGAACCTTTGGAAGTTGATGATTGACGTATAGACATTAATTGGTTGGTTCGTGTGATTACTCCAAGTAGAAGTAGACTCAGTCAAAAGATTTAATGTTGGAAACATATTAGGTATTTTCTCGGAAGTTATGAAGTCATAGGTTATGTGATTACAGAGTGGAATTGTTAGAGACCAAATAGGTTGGATTTAATCAGGTTATAGATGATAGCTTGATAAGTAGCAAGATGGGGAAGAATTAACTTTGAACTAGATTGTTGAAGTCGAGTTCGAGGAATAAGTTTTGCTAAGTACATGATTAATTTGTGGAGACATTATAGTCTTAAGAAATGAATTTTCACTTGAAAGGTGTTAAAGGGTCAAAGGACATTACCGATGCAAACTAGATAAAAGTTTAGATTTTAAGCCCAGGAAGTTTAACTTGAATGTGTAAGACTTAGAGAATCGTCAGGAGTTTTCGGGAGTGACTAAGTGTTGAATCAATGATTAAGTAGAAAAAGAAAGTTGTAGCATAAGTTGAATCCTTGAGGTTGTTAATATGGATTTCAAAGAAAATATGCTCAGATTACTAAGTGAGATTTACTAAGTTGGATTGGAATCTTAGGGTTAAGATTGACCTTGAGAGTTGAGAATCACGTACGAGTAGGAGATTGGAGATCTGAAGATGAGTTGCGGATTAAGACCTTGAGGTATAGTATAAGAGAGATCTTGAAGTAAAGAAATTCTGAGTTGTGTAGAGTGTTAAAGTTGGTTATAAGTTGGTAATCGATTGATGTTGATTATGAGACTGCGGACATAATGAACCGTGTGATAAGATTTGAATGATGTTAGCATAACAAGTTATGACTATGGATATCAAGATCCAGTTATGAGTGTGAGAACGTGACGACACTTATCAGGTTGTTTGGGTAAGCGGAGGAGTTATAGTTTTAAGAAATGGATATTCACTTAAGGAGTATTGAGGGATTAAGAAGTTTATCGACGAGATGGTAATCAAGTTACAAGAAGGAAAGTGTTAGTATTAAGCTGAATACTTGAAGTTATCATATTTGGACAGGCTACTCAGAGTCTAATAGTGAATGGAACTTTGTCATGGATTTCGGTGATGCATGCTAGAGTTAGCAAGTGAATTTTGCTCAGTTGAATAAGAAATCCTATGATTAAGATTGACTTAGGGAGTTGAAAATCATGTATGAATAAGGGGTGTAGTGGTGATAGCAGTTACGATAGTAGTTGAACCTCAGAAGGTTGGAGGATCGGATGATAAAATGACTAGTTAAGACCTTTGGGGTACAGTTATGAACTGATCTTCTAGAGGATAAGTCTCGATTTATGCGAAGCGTTAGGAATTTCAGTAAGTCTAAATTGGTTTGAGTAAGGAAGGTCTTGAGGACGGAGACAACATTAATGGATTATTAGATTCCAACGTAATGTTTCGTCTAGGAGTGATCAAGCGATTGAGTTGAGTTTTGGATCATGAGTGCACGTCACGAGGACAAGTTGAGCATTCACTCCGGAGCGTAGAGATGTACCGAGTTTCTAAACAACATTTTGGACGAACAAAAGCAAGGGAACGAGTGGTTAATGTTGTGCAATTGTACGAATGCCAACAAGTATTACTTCAAACGGAGACCCAACGCAAGTGGTCGAACCAGACAACATAGAGTTGGAAGATGATATGTCTTTTGAGACGCCGTCGAACCAGCATTGGGGCTAGAAGAGTGAAACAATCGAAGGGAAAGCAGAGTGTTTTAGTGAAAAGTTACTTGGAACAAAGACACGGACGGTGCTATATGGGTATTAGAAGAAAAGATCAAGGAATAATATCCAGAACTTTTACGGACCCTTAAGTTTCGAGGACGAAACTTTCTTTTTGGAGGGTAGTAATGTAAGACCCAAGTTTTTAAGCTTATGCTAAGTGAATAAACTTCTTATTCACGATTAGGGTTGATGTAATGTGAAGGGAAACCTGAACGAAAGTTTATTAAATGAAATATATTTATGAAGGAGAAAGTTCAGGAAAAGTTCAAGGATTGCATTATGATCGATAAAAGTTATAGCACGATCGTTACACGCTTAAACCTAGGTCAGAAACCCTAGTATATAGCTAATTTTCACTTTTAGGCACGCTGGCAGTTAATTCCAAAAATCTTCAGAGAAATGTTAGAATTTCTCTTCTTCCATATATAACAATCGGTTCGAGGCGAAACTCTAGGATCTACGAACGTCCGATTCCAATCATCGGAAGTTTGCCTAAACCGAATCCCTGGTATTTCAAAACCCTAGAATTTCCCGACTTTGAGGACTTTATCTATTCAGAGCTTCAAATGAATATTCCACACGCGTACACCCATTTCTCTTGATGATTTCAATCTTTCTTCAGAAGGAAGTTTTCCATTCCGACATTCGAGGCAAAAAGCAACTTATCGGGTAAAATAGTTTTACACCGACTTTGCACCGACTTTGCATTAGTTGCCAAAAATACAAGGAGACATCTTCTTAGCTTGGGAATTCCTTTGCCAAAACCTATCTTAGAATTCATGGTGAATGACGCCGGAAAAATCGGATTCGCGGAACTTTCATTTTCCCGCGAATTTCCACCTTCTATATATAGCAAACAAAGGAAGAAAAAACACAATTTTCCTCCATTTTCTCTCCTCTAAACCGCGGCCAAGAACAAGGAAGAAGGAAGAAGAGTTTTTCTTCATCGTTTGCTTGATCGTCGATCAATCAGTTGCTACTTCAAGGTTTCGAGGTATAGTCGCTAATCCTTACCTCCGATCGCTTTTTCCATAGCTTTTCTGTAGAGTTTTCTGAGCGGATAGTTTATGGGTTTTTGCAAAACTATCCTGAATCTTTCATTTCTGATTCCAAACCTCTTCTATGTATGCCCAAGATCACTTCTGCCGGATTAGATTTTCCGTTATGTCGCCGGAATTCCGCCGGAATCAATTTGAACCTAAAATACCCATTTTATGTAGTTTTTGAGTAAAATTCCAACCTTTAGGCTGAAAACTATCGCCTTAGCTTAGTGCTAGTAGGATTAGTTGTCATAAACGTCGTTGGTGACGTCCCTGCAAAATTTTATTTTTGGGATTTCAGTTTTGAAAATCCTAAGTTAAAAATCATGACCAAAATACCCCTGCGACAGTTTTTGATCCGATAATTTTTCCGAGTTCAGAATACCCTTAGTTACGGCTTATGAAAGCATAGGAACCAAGTTTGATCGAAGAAAAATCGAGCCCCATAATTAGCCAAAGTGGCCGAGCCCTATTAAGGGGGAGGAAGAAATTTCCTTTTTCCGAAAACTTGTCTTTCGCGCTAGATTATCGTACCTTAGAGTATAGATTACTTCGAGTAACCTTAGTACGTATCGATAACTTAGTTTTCGATAGATTCTGATAGTATTTCTGTGATTTTGTTTTAAAGGAACTTTTGAGGAATTTCCCGAGGAGCAACACTTTGAGAGCGAGGAAGCACTAGTTGATCATTCTGGAGAACTTTCAGGTGAGGGCTTCTCACTGAATCTCTAGTTAATGCTTAGGGTCGATATTTCGACATTGTTTACTGTTTATGCACTGAGATTGTGTGTGATTGAAAATGTTTTCTGAGGCTTCGGCTGACAATGTAGATGATTCATCTACTGAATGTTTTTGAAGATTGACTTAAATGCTATGTGCTATGTGGGTAATCTAGGATGTGTGGTGCATGCTGTATATGCTAAGTGCTAAGTGTTTATGATGCGATTTATTGATATATGACATGTTGTTGATTGTGATGATTTAAATATGCTCTGTACTGGAATCTGAGATTCTGAACGGTGAGAATAGCGGGCAGGTCATGCCGATTTTATTTTGAGAGTTTTGAGAAAGTTTGATAGGACGAACGAGGTTCGGGCCTTGTATAGGGTTTATGGATCGAGACATTCTCTGGAGTCATTTGGGGATTCGAAGATCCCGAGAACTTATAGGAATTGCGATAAGACTAAAAAGGATATTATTTTGAAAAGAAAATTCATAAGACATTAAACAACCTCTAAATCTTTAAGTAAGGGTAATAATCTCGAAAGGAGGCTTTGGATGAAAATCATAGTATGGAAAACGAGAAGTGTCGTCGGATCGAAGTGTTGAGTCTGTTGTTGTTGTGCTGTTGGAGCAGCGTTGGTTGTTGTGCTGTTGGAGCAGCGATGTTGTTGGGCTATCCTGGGGATAAGTCCGGGGAACCGTTAGTTCCCGAGTATGTGATACTCTTGTGCTGTTGGAGCAGCGGTGTGTGTTGTGAATGTGTCTTTTGTCGCAGAATCGACTTTGCCTTAGGGTAAGATTTTAGAGACTTTAATTTACCTAGAACACGTGGCGACGTGTCGAGTGAGGACGGAGACGTCGTTTGACTAATCATTCTGCATTCATGCAACATTAATGGGGTATTAACACAGGACGTACTCTGGACCTCGTCGGATTCCAAAATGGTCATAAGACCCGGATTTCCGTGATAGAGCGTCTGTAGACGTCTCTTGTAGCAGACCGAAATGGCAGACCTACGGGTTACGGCTGATCTGGCTACCTTGGTTTGGTGTAAGAGACACGCGGGCGGAAATGGTCCCACCGTTGCTGGTGCTAGGATTGATCCGTTGATGTCCATCCCAGAGGCACGCGAGCGGAAATGGTCCCACCGTTGCTGGTGCTAGGATTGACTCGTTGTTGTCCATACCTTTGCTTGGTGTAAGAGGCACGCGGGCAGAAATGGTCCCACCGTTGCTGGTGCTAGGATTGATCCGTTTTGATGCCCATCCGTTTCCGGATTGCATATTGGTTGACTGGGTTAACCTGCATACATATCACGCAACATGCATACTGACTTAGTTGATGAGTGTGGTTGCTATTTGATAAACTTACTTGGAACATGCTAAATGTTATTATTGTCATTATGATTTGGTGGAACATGCAACCCTAGGAATGATATCTCTAATTATAAGCCTAAGTGGCTATATATTATTTGTACCTATTGGGTTTATTATCTACATAGTTCTTTAGAGTTGACCCTCGCGTCTTCTGTGTGTGTTTTGGCGGACAACGCCTTTTGTCAGATGAGTATTGCGGACTGGTTCACCATGGTTTACCCTTCGGGGGAAACTAGGTTGGGATGCTGGAACAGGAGCGCGTCGCGGTAGCGAGAGGATGACGGATGGTGTACATAGACTAGGTCGTTCTGGATTTCGAATTCGGACGACGATCATGCTAGCATGTAGGTTTTGGTGCTGGTGTGAGCTCCTCAAGATGGGATTAGTGTAGGAGTAGAGTCTTAGCTCTGAACATCATTTGTTTCTTTTGGGACAGGGTAGCTTCCCACCTATAGCTTTTGTGTGGTTTCTTAACAGGAATCACAGAGAGTTGGTTGGACTTAGGAGGTCTTGCTTCAGGCCGATGGGCCAGCTGATTTTCAGTTTTGAGGGATGGTGTTGCGGACACTTCACCTTTATTTTCAGTCTGTACATATTGCCTACGGGCGTTGCACCTTTCTTTCCGTCACTGGAGGTTACTCGTGACGAGGTTGCTACCACAGCGGGGGGGGCTGTTTATATATTGTATATTATTTCTATTGCTTTTCGCTTTTGGGTTTTATTTAATTCAGTCTTGTCTTAGTTATTATCAAAAAAAAATATTCACGTTTTTCCGCATTAAGTTTACTTTTGGTTACTAAAGTGACGCCACCGAAATCGGGGTGTTACATTGTGGTATCAGAGCACGGTCGAGTCTTTCGGGAGTTGTTGGGGAATAGGTCTTCTGTGCTAGGTTGTGTGACTCTGCAAAGAGTGAAAATTGATTGTCTGCAAGCGATTTTTCGCTTAAAAATTGATTGAAGTTATTGCTTAATCATATTGTATAGTTATGGAAATGCTATCTTATGATGAGTACTAACTGTTTGTCTAACTTAACAGAACGATGTTAACTTTCTAACCATTCTTTCTCATTTCAGTATAATATATTCCATTACTCTCGTAGCGTGTGCAAACACACCTAACTTATTTATACTGTCTAAGCTTTGACCTTATAGTTATTACGCCTACTAATACCTTATTTGAACGTAGCTCGTATTTTAGCTATAGAAGTACCCGAGGTTTAAGATAACACGTTAAGCCTAGAAAGTCGTCTTGTACCGATGCGTCTGACCAGAAGCTAGAAGCTAAGGAATGAATCTTAGAGAGATTTCGTATGGATATTATACCTATGATGTCGGGAGTGTGTAGTTCCGAAGCGACATCATTGAGGATTTAATATCAAGATATTTGTGACTATTGGATGATATGAACTCATTGACTGATCCAGTAGGTTTTTCTAGATTTCCACCTTCGATGTATTAGGTCTGATCAACTTAATATTGAGGGGGTGATATTCGGAATCACAGCTGGCTATGGACTTTGATAGAAGGATTGGTAAGATTAACTTG
Organism: Lotus japonicus; assembly: GCF_012489685.1. Classification (NCBI taxonomy): domain Eukaryota; kingdom Viridiplantae; phylum Streptophyta; class Magnoliopsida; order Fabales; family Fabaceae; genus Lotus; species Lotus japonicus. Next base: position 25,111,018 of record NC_080046.1, read on the forward strand.
ATCTGATCGAAGATTAGTTGAATTTGGTAGGAAAGTTCGTGTTAAGCACTTGATTGTACAAGATTAAGAATTGAACCTTTGGAAGTTGATGATTGACGTATAGACATTAATTGGTTGGTTCGTGTGATTACTCCAAGTAGAAGTAGACTCAGTCAAAAGATTTAATGTTGGAAACATATTAGGTATTTTCTCGGAAGTTATGAAGTCATAGGTTATGTGATTACAGAGTGGAATTGTTAGAGACCAAATAGGTTGGATTTAATCAGGTTATAGATGATAGCTTGATAAGTAGCAAGATGGGGAAGAATTAACTTTGAACTAGATTGTTGAAGTCGAGTTCGAGGAATAAGTTTTGCTAAGTACATGATTAATTTGTGGAGACATTATAGTCTTAAGAAATGAATTTTCACTTGAAAGGTGTTAAAGGGTCAAAGGACATTACCGATGCAAACTAGATAAAAGTTTAGATTTTAAGCCCAGGAAGTTTAACTTGAATGTGTAAGACTTAGAGAATCGTCAGGAGTTTTCGGGAGTGACTAAGTGTTGAATCAATGATTAAGTAGAAAAAGAAAGTTGTAGCATAAGTTGAATCCTTGAGGTTGTTAATATGGATTTCAAAGAAAATATGCTCAGATTACTAAGTGAGATTTACTAAGTTGGATTGGAATCTTAGGGTTAAGATTGACCTTGAGAGTTGAGAATCACGTACGAGTAGGAGATTGGAGATCTGAAGATGAGTTGCGGATTAAGACCTTGAGGTATAGTATAAGAGAGATCTTGAAGTAAAGAAATTCTGAGTTGTGTAGAGTGTTAAAGTTGGTTATAAGTTGGTAATCGATTGATGTTGATTATGAGACTGCGGACATAATGAACCGTGTGATAAGATTTGAATGATGTTAGCATAACAAGTTATGACTATGGATATCAAGATCCAGTTATGAGTGTGAGAACGTGACGACACTTATCAGGTTGTTTGGGTAAGCGGAGGAGTTATAGTTTTAAGAAATGGATATTCACTTAAGGAGTATTGAGGGATTAAGAAGTTTATCGACGAGATGGTAATCAAGTTACAAGAAGGAAAGTGTTAGTATTAAGCTGAATACTTGAAGTTATCATATTTGGACAGGCTACTCAGAGTCTAATAGTGAATGGAACTTTGTCATGGATTTCGGTGATGCATGCTAGAGTTAGCAAGTGAATTTTGCTCAGTTGAATAAGAAATCCTATGATTAAGATTGACTTAGGGAGTTGAAAATCATGTATGAATAAGGGGTGTAGTGGTGATAGCAGTTACGATAGTAGTTGAACCTCAGAAGGTTGGAGGATCGGATGATAAAATGACTAGTTAAGACCTTTGGGGTACAGTTATGAACTGATCTTCTAGAGGATAAGTCTCGATTTATGCGAAGCGTTAGGAATTTCAGTAAGTCTAAATTGGTTTGAGTAAGGAAGGTCTTGAGGACGGAGACAACATTAATGGATTATTAGATTCCAACGTAATGTTTCGTCTAGGAGTGATCAAGCGATTGAGTTGAGTTTTGGATCATGAGTGCACGTCACGAGGACAAGTTGAGCATTCACTCCGGAGCGTAGAGATGTACCGAGTTTCTAAACAACATTTTGGACGAACAAAAGCAAGGGAACGAGTGGTTAATGTTGTGCAATTGTACGAATGCCAACAAGTATTACTTCAAACGGAGACCCAACGCAAGTGGTCGAACCAGACAACATAGAGTTGGAAGATGATATGTCTTTTGAGACGCCGTCGAACCAGCATTGGGGCTAGAAGAGTGAAACAATCGAAGGGAAAGCAGAGTGTTTTAGTGAAAAGTTACTTGGAACAAAGACACGGACGGTGCTATATGGGTATTAGAAGAAAAGATCAAGGAATAATATCCAGAACTTTTACGGACCCTTAAGTTTCGAGGACGAAACTTTCTTTTTGGAGGGTAGTAATGTAAGACCCAAGTTTTTAAGCTTATGCTAAGTGAATAAACTTCTTATTCACGATTAGGGTTGATGTAATGTGAAGGGAAACCTGAACGAAAGTTTATTAAATGAAATATATTTATGAAGGAGAAAGTTCAGGAAAAGTTCAAGGATTGCATTATGATCGATAAAAGTTATAGCACGATCGTTACACGCTTAAACCTAGGTCAGAAACCCTAGTATATAGCTAATTTTCACTTTTAGGCACGCTGGCAGTTAATTCCAAAAATCTTCAGAGAAATGTTAGAATTTCTCTTCTTCCATATATAACAATCGGTTCGAGGCGAAACTCTAGGATCTACGAACGTCCGATTCCAATCATCGGAAGTTTGCCTAAACCGAATCCCTGGTATTTCAAAACCCTAGAATTTCCCGACTTTGAGGACTTTATCTATTCAGAGCTTCAAATGAATATTCCACACGCGTACACCCATTTCTCTTGATGATTTCAATCTTTCTTCAGAAGGAAGTTTTCCATTCCGACATTCGAGGCAAAAAGCAACTTATCGGGTAAAATAGTTTTACACCGACTTTGCACCGACTTTGCATTAGTTGCCAAAAATACAAGGAGACATCTTCTTAGCTTGGGAATTCCTTTGCCAAAACCTATCTTAGAATTCATGGTGAATGACGCCGGAAAAATCGGATTCGCGGAACTTTCATTTTCCCGCGAATTTCCACCTTCTATATATAGCAAACAAAGGAAGAAAAAACACAATTTTCCTCCATTTTCTCTCCTCTAAACCGCGGCCAAGAACAAGGAAGAAGGAAGAAGAGTTTTTCTTCATCGTTTGCTTGATCGTCGATCAATCAGTTGCTACTTCAAGGTTTCGAGGTATAGTCGCTAATCCTTACCTCCGATCGCTTTTTCCATAGCTTTTCTGTAGAGTTTTCTGAGCGGATAGTTTATGGGTTTTTGCAAAACTATCCTGAATCTTTCATTTCTGATTCCAAACCTCTTCTATGTATGCCCAAGATCACTTCTGCCGGATTAGATTTTCCGTTATGTCGCCGGAATTCCGCCGGAATCAATTTGAACCTAAAATACCCATTTTATGTAGTTTTTGAGTAAAATTCCAACCTTTAGGCTGAAAACTATCGCCTTAGCTTAGTGCTAGTAGGATTAGTTGTCATAAACGTCGTTGGTGACGTCCCTGCAAAATTTTATTTTTGGGATTTCAGTTTTGAAAATCCTAAGTTAAAAATCATGACCAAAATACCCCTGCGACAGTTTTTGATCCGATAATTTTTCCGAGTTCAGAATACCCTTAGTTACGGCTTATGAAAGCATAGGAACCAAGTTTGATCGAAGAAAAATCGAGCCCCATAATTAGCCAAAGTGGCCGAGCCCTATTAAGGGGGAGGAAGAAATTTCCTTTTTCCGAAAACTTGTCTTTCGCGCTAGATTATCGTACCTTAGAGTATAGATTACTTCGAGTAACCTTAGTACGTATCGATAACTTAGTTTTCGATAGATTCTGATAGTATTTCTGTGATTTTGTTTTAAAGGAACTTTTGAGGAATTTCCCGAGGAGCAACACTTTGAGAGCGAGGAAGCACTAGTTGATCATTCTGGAGAACTTTCAGGTGAGGGCTTCTCACTGAATCTCTAGTTAATGCTTAGGGTCGATATTTCGACATTGTTTACTGTTTATGCACTGAGATTGTGTGTGATTGAAAATGTTTTCTGAGGCTTCGGCTGACAATGTAGATGATTCATCTACTGAATGTTTTTGAAGATTGACTTAAATGCTATGTGCTATGTGGGTAATCTAGGATGTGTGGTGCATGCTGTATATGCTAAGTGCTAAGTGTTTATGATGCGATTTATTGATATATGACATGTTGTTGATTGTGATGATTTAAATATGCTCTGTACTGGAATCTGAGATTCTGAACGGTGAGAATAGCGGGCAGGTCATGCCGATTTTATTTTGAGAGTTTTGAGAAAGTTTGATAGGACGAACGAGGTTCGGGCCTTGTATAGGGTTTATGGATCGAGACATTCTCTGGAGTCATTTGGGGATTCGAAGATCCCGAGAACTTATAGGAATTGCGATAAGACTAAAAAGGATATTATTTTGAAAAGAAAATTCATAAGACATTAAACAACCTCTAAATCTTTAAGTAAGGGTAATAATCTCGAAAGGAGGCTTTGGATGAAAATCATAGTATGGAAAACGAGAAGTGTCGTCGGATCGAAGTGTTGAGTCTGTTGTTGTTGTGCTGTTGGAGCAGCGTTGGTTGTTGTGCTGTTGGAGCAGCGATGTTGTTGGGCTATCCTGGGGATAAGTCCGGGGAACCGTTAGTTCCCGAGTATGTGATACTCTTGTGCTGTTGGAGCAGCGGTGTGTGTTGTGAATGTGTCTTTTGTCGCAGAATCGACTTTGCCTTAGGGTAAGATTTTAGAGACTTTAATTTACCTAGAACACGTGGCGACGTGTCGAGTGAGGACGGAGACGTCGTTTGACTAATCATTCTGCATTCATGCAACATTAATGGGGTATTAACACAGGACGTACTCTGGACCTCGTCGGATTCCAAAATGGTCATAAGACCCGGATTTCCGTGATAGAGCGTCTGTAGACGTCTCTTGTAGCAGACCGAAATGGCAGACCTACGGGTTACGGCTGATCTGGCTACCTTGGTTTGGTGTAAGAGACACGCGGGCGGAAATGGTCCCACCGTTGCTGGTGCTAGGATTGATCCGTTGATGTCCATCCCAGAGGCACGCGAGCGGAAATGGTCCCACCGTTGCTGGTGCTAGGATTGACTCGTTGTTGTCCATACCTTTGCTTGGTGTAAGAGGCACGCGGGCAGAAATGGTCCCACCGTTGCTGGTGCTAGGATTGATCCGTTTTGATGCCCATCCGTTTCCGGATTGCATATTGGTTGACTGGGTTAACCTGCATACATATCACGCAACATGCATACTGACTTAGTTGATGAGTGTGGTTGCTATTTGATAAACTTACTTGGAACATGCTAAATGTTATTATTGTCATTATGATTTGGTGGAACATGCAACCCTAGGAATGATATCTCTAATTATAAGCCTAAGTGGCTATATATTATTTGTACCTATTGGGTTTATTATCTACATAGTTCTTTAGAGTTGACCCTCGCGTCTTCTGTGTGTGTTTTGGCGGACAACGCCTTTTGTCAGATGAGTATTGCGGACTGGTTCACCATGGTTTACCCTTCGGGGGAAACTAGGTTGGGATGCTGGAACAGGAGCGCGTCGCGGTAGCGAGAGGATGACGGATGGTGTACATAGACTAGGTCGTTCTGGATTTCGAATTCGGACGACGATCATGCTAGCATGTAGGTTTTGGTGCTGGTGTGAGCTCCTCAAGATGGGATTAGTGTAGGAGTAGAGTCTTAGCTCTGAACATCATTTGTTTCTTTTGGGACAGGGTAGCTTCCCACCTATAGCTTTTGTGTGGTTTCTTAACAGGAATCACAGAGAGTTGGTTGGACTTAGGAGGTCTTGCTTCAGGCCGATGGGCCAGCTGATTTTCAGTTTTGAGGGATGGTGTTGCGGACACTTCACCTTTATTTTCAGTCTGTACATATTGCCTACGGGCGTTGCACCTTTCTTTCCGTCACTGGAGGTTACTCGTGACGAGGTTGCTACCACAGCGGGGGGGGCTGTTTATATATTGTATATTATTTCTATTGCTTTTCGCTTTTGGGTTTTATTTAATTCAGTCTTGTCTTAGTTATTATCAAAAAAAAATATTCACGTTTTTCCGCATTAAGTTTACTTTTGGTTACTAAAGTGACGCCACCGAAATCGGGGTGTTACAGCTCTGATGTGCTGGAGTGCAAGGAGGTTATGACACACATTGAGAAAGCTGGGTTGATGAAACGATTTTGCATGTTGGTAGATGGCTTTGATAGGCTGGTACAGGAATTTATGGTGAATTTGTCTGTGGAAGTGAGACTTTCTGAGAGTGATGAATACAGGAAAGTGTTTGCAGGGAAAAACGTGTGAAGTTTTCTCCTAAAGTGATCAACAAGGAACTTGGAAGAAGTGTTGTTGCAGTTGCTGATGAAGAACTACCCTTGGACGTAGTTGCCAAGGAACTCACTGCTGGAAAGGTTCAGAGATGGCCCAAGAAGAAGCTTTTGTCCACTGGGAATCTCAGTGTGAAGTATGCAATCCTTAACAGGATTGGTGCTGTGAATTGGGTCCCTACCCAACATACCTCTTCTATTTCTGCCACTCTTGCCAGGTTAATTTACAAAATTGGTAATTCTATTCCTATTGATTTTGGCACTTTTGTGTTTGAGCAAACCTTGAAGCATGCAAAGACCTGCGCTGTGAAGTTGGCGATTTCTTTTCCATCTCTGATCACAGAGATCATTTTGCAACAACATCCTAAGCTTGTCAGGGATGTTGAGGAGGTTTTGCCCAAGGGTGCTCAAATTACTTTGGACCATCGTCTGTTTACTGGGCCTCATATCCCAGACATTGTTGTGCCATCCAACAGGACATTTGCATCTGCTCCTGTGAGCAAGGCTGGAAGAAAGGTTGTTATTGATGAACTGCAGGCTGTGTCTAAGGCTCTTCAAGAGACTATCTCCACAAGCACGACAAGGAAGGTCAAGGTGGATGAGTTGTTGTTGAAGCTTCAAGAGGAAGAGGACCAAGAGGGTGAGCCAAGTGCTGCAAATGCTGCTGATGCAGATGCAAGCACTGATGAAGAGGAAGGATCTGATGAGAATGAAGAAGAAACTGGGGAGGATTCCAGTTCTGATGATTAGATATTTGCTGCATTTCTTTGCTATCTAGTTCTATTTTTTTTGTTTGACTGTATTTGAGGACCCTTTGCCGAATTTGTGTTAAAAAGGGGGAGTAGCTACTAGTATGTTCTGGTTTGTACTAATCTGAAGCCTACACTCAAGAATTCAAGACTTAGTTATGTATTGGTTGTTTCTGTGGAAGCCAAGTATGTTTGTGCAAGTTGGTGCAAGTTGTGCTTATGCTGTTCTCCAAGTGTTGCTACTGGTAGTTAGTTAGCTTGTGCTTGTTACTAGTTTCTTGCTAGTTACTCTACTGTTGATGTGTGCATCAGAAAGCTGTCAAGGGTGTGCTATTTGTTTTGTGTGGTATGGGCTGCACTATTTGAGGGGGAGTTTCGGTGCTATGGGGGAGATTTGTGAATCTTCTCAATACTCAAGTTGTTTTAGACAAAATTTGACAAAGGGGGAGATTGTTGTTACTTTTGGTTGTCTTGCATTTTGTCCAAAACAACCTGATGTCAAAACAGATGCTGTGACATCTGCATTCGTGTAGCACAGGACATCAGTCCTTGACTTGGAGTGCTTAAGTGTGCCCTGGAAATCTGCTGAAGATTCTAGTGTGGTTACTTACGCTTTAAGTAGCTATTTTATGGGCTGGTTTTATTGTTGGAATAATCTCTGATTAAGGGATTGATTCCTATTGTGTTTATGATGATTGACTAGTGAACACAATCAACATTTATGGAAGATTGCGTTCTGATTTGCTGTTGTTGGACTACTGCTTCAGCTTTTGAAAAACCTAGTGTGGCTGCTGAAGCTTATATATATAGTGAAGACCTAAAACGGGAAGACTACTGAAGCTATCGAGTGAAATAGATCAAGTGTTTTAGGGTTGTGTTTTGTGCTAGTCCTTGTGTTCTTTGTGAACTCACCTTGCTCATTGATTCTATAAGGCAAGGTTGAGTTCTGTGTTCTTGAGTGGTAGAACTCTACTTGTTGTTGTTCTTACCAATCACTATGGCAGTGGTTGAGAGAAAGTGAGAGGAGCTCTCATACCTAGGTCGATATACTAGGTAGAAATACACTGGGTAGATTAGGAAGAGAACTATGAGCTATGGGTTCATGAGTGTCTGTAGTTCCTGAATCTTGAGATAGTGAATTTTCTTTCTTTGGGTACAAACCCTCAAGACGTAGGTGAAGTTTCACCGAACTGGGTTAACAACTTTGGTGTTGTGTCTTGTTTATTTTATGCTTTTACTCTTTACTGTTGTATGATTGTTAAAGCAGTTGCCTAAGCATCGCGTATGACATCTGCCATACGAGAACTAGAATTACAGGAAAGCATTGATTCGCATGGTCAAGTATCTGAAGAAAGTTCCAAGAAGAGGTATCGTGTATAGTGATCATGGACATATGTGAGTGAAGGTATTTTCAGATGCTGATTGGGCAGGATCTCCCATGGATAGAAAATCCACCACTGCCTATTGTGTATTTTTGGGAGGTAATTTAATTTCTTGGAAAAACAAGAAGCAAAATGTGGTGGCACGATCTAGTGCAGAAGCTGAATATCGTGCTATGGCTCAAACTACCTGTGAACTTATGTGGGTAGGAAAAATCTTGAGTGAGATGGGAATTGAGAGCATATGTTCAATGAAACTATAGTGTGATAATCAGGCTGCCCTACATATCTCATCAAATCCTGTTTTTTCATGAAAGAACTAAACATATTGAGGTGGATTACCATTTTATCCGTGAGAAGATTCAACATAACCTTATATCCACTTCTTATGTTATAACAGGTGATCGACTTGTAGATGTGTTTACAAAGGCTTTGAATGGGGTGCGTAATGATTTTATTTGTAACAAGCTGGGCATGATTAATATCTATGCTCCAGCTTGAGGGGGAGTGTTAGCATTAAGGATTATGTTAAGAGTTAGGGTTAGATGTAAAGTCTATGGGTCAGGCCCATATGTACTTTGTACTACATGTTGTACTACTACTCTTAACCTAGTATTATATATATGAGGGAGGCTGCACCTTGCAGTGTATCCCATTACAATATCTCTTTCTCTCTCTTAGTCTTTTGTATTTACATATATCAAGTTTGGGATTGAGGACATTGAAGCTAGGCTTAACGATTTGTTTCAGGGGAGCAGTGGATCAAATGGTGGTAGAAAGTTAAGGTGAAAAATGTACTCATGTTAGTGTGTATGATTTTGTAGTGTAATTTGGATACAAAAAGTTTTGGATGTCACAGATGTAGGAATTTCTAGTCACAAATGGATTTACTCCTCTTAATTATAATTAGACGGATTATGTTTTGAACAAATATTTATATTTTATTCATCTAGATTAAATACTATTTGTCCTATCTGAATTCAAGGACTCATATTGAATGACTGCATTAAAAGTTGACGGTAGCGGATCAAATCCTAAAAAAGGTTGATATAATTGATGGTAAAATTTGTCTCAGCATACCTCAAATTCCAGCTACACAACAACCTCTAAAGAGTAAACACTTCCATTATTGTCTATTATGACTTCTATCAATGAATACATGTTTGATTACATTTTAAGCTAAATATGACTGATATTGCTCTCATATTCTCTGTTAAAGTTAGAGAATTCTCTCTCCGAGTTATTGTTGATTTAAAACTATTTCTAACAAAATACAAATTAAAGCACTAGTCAATAAACTCGTGCACTATGCAATGTGTGAGTCCTTACCTAGTTAAATAAAAATGTGAAAGCTACCTAAATATAAATTTTCTCTACCCAAATATAATGGTATAGTGTGAATGCAGGTAAATTGAGACAAAGGATTTTTAGAGTTTTGGTTTATATTTATTTATAACAAAAATGTTCTACTTCTATCAAAAGAATGTTTTTTCGTGTATATATATTTTCTTGAGATTCACTTAATGTATCAAAAATCAAAGTTGAAGGGTTGTTGTTACACCACCAAAACTGAAAATGTAAAATCTGAGGCTAGGAGGTTCCCAACTAATCCAAGCTCTGGGAGTTCACACCATTCTGTCAAGCCTAGCGTGCATGGAGACTCCATTATATGATGTTTACCCACTATGACCAAATTAAAATGTCCCTCCATTGTTCGGATAACATGTATTGTTCCTATCCCATCTTCCACAATCTCCTCCTTAAAGTTCACCTTGCCTTTAAGGTTAAGATTATACTTTATATGCTCCATCAAGTAAATAAAAGGATTCTTCATATTCCTTTGTTTTTCTTCCATGTTAACCCTTACCCAAAACATTGTAAGTCTGATATTTGGATGTTGAGCCATTTGCAAACTAAAAGCCAGTGCCTCTTGGTCATCATCACCGCCTAAGAAGATCATGGCAATTTCACAGAATGACTTATCATATGTAACTAATAGTTTTCCACTCATATTGCTTCTGTCAATTAAGACTCCAACTGAACAAGGAGCTTTACTAAGAACTTTCTGGTTTATTGTCCTGATTGAAGCGTTGGAAACCTCAATATTTCCATTAATGGACCATCGCTTATGAAATGGTATGATCACAAAATGTGATTTTGTATCCATTGCAAGGTAGCATATGTCATCGTGAATGCTTGCAAATGGTGCAATTGCAGTAAAGAACTGCAACATGATACTCTCTTTGTTATGCTGCTGAAATTGATCAAAGACTTTGTTTATGTGTTGAGAGGAAGCATCTCCATGTGGATGTAACTTGTTAGTGGTCTCGCTTTTTGTAAGGACTGGGGCTGCTCTGCCTGAGAGCTCCATGAGATGGAGAACAAAGAGTGACAACGGTGTCTCCTTTGAGGGATTAAATGCTTCGAGAAGGTTGACCAATGGATATACGTTTTCTTCATTGTGGACACATACAAGCAATTTGAATTCGTGGTCCTTGTGGTCCTTTACTGATTTTCTAATGTAGTTTCTGTATCTCTTTGAAGGATCATATATGTAATAAATAACTAGAGTTGCAAATCCGGTTACACCTACCATGGTATATATGACAATAGTGTAAGACAGTCTCCCAAGGTCCTGCAGGTATAAATCAAATAGATTCAAATTAGCACTATATATATATTTACATGTACAATTAATAAATAACACAACAAAAAACTCTTACATGATTTTTTCTTTTCATGAACTTCCATGATCATTAAATTCTGATTTTACGCAGAAGCACAAACAATATAAAATGTAACGAGTATCATTTAAAAAAAACGTGTATACCACTATAAATTCATTCATTTCCATTTTTGTGGAATAATTTTTCCTCTCTAACCGAAAATGGAACTAAAATGAGGTATTGATTTTAGTGGAAAAAGTGCAAAGCTACAACCATTTGCTGAAAATAATTTTCTATATACATGTATTTTGTCATGCCCTGGTTTCAGTTTCAGTTATTTTAAGGATAACACCTAAAAATATATACCTTTCTTTTTAATAAATAGGTGTAGAGGGAGAGATCTACAAGGCCTTTGCAACACATGATTAGAGACAACGCAACAGAATCCCAGAATTCAATTTGAAAGTGAAGTGTGGATAAAATGGTGCCTGCAAACTTTCCTATTTTTCCGGCAAGTAAGACAGCCTCTATGCATCCTGCTTGTGATGTTAAAGGGGGAACGATTGTGCTCAAACCACATATAGTACAATAAGCTGGAACAATCAAAGTAGAACCAACAATATCAATCCTCTCTGCCAGAGCAGAACCTAACGGGGGGCCATCTGGCAACATCAAGCCAAACCAAAACGTAACAAGAAAAGCAGGCTGTCCAACAACTTGTGCAGACAATCCAAGAATAAAAAGTATAAACATGATTATCATGTAATGACCTCCCGTCATATGCTTTCCCTTTGGATTGCGGTGGGAGATCCATATAACAAGGGGCCTTAGCATGAAGAATAAACTGCCGAAATAACAAACTGTCACAAGTAGTGTCAGAATAGGCATAACTGACTTTTGTCCCAAGGATTCAATACTGCTGATTACAACAAATATTAAAAACCACGTGCATTTATCACTAACCATGGAAGCAGATAATGCCATGCGTCCAATTTCTGAATTAAGAATATTCATCTCTTTGAGAAAGCTACTTGTAGCAGGAAATGCAGTCAAAGCATCAAAAATTACCAAACCTCTAACACCATTCGCTTCAGACTTTAGAGATGAGACTCCTCCAACCATAATAAAAACTAGAGCGCCAACTGCTATAGAAGACACATGGCCTACTAAACCAATTATTTTTGCATGCTTTCCAATATTAAATATATGTTTGGGATTGATCTGCACCCCTATCTTGAAGAAGTAAATTATCATGCCAAATTCTGCAAATGTTGTAAGTGTCACTATGCTCATTGATGGAAACATCAACTCATAACCTGCTTGGAGTCTACCAAGCAATAATGGACCTAATATGATACCAGCCTGATAAGAGGAGAAACAAAATATACTATATCATCAAATGAATTTCTTCCAATAACCCAAAAGCTTAAGCCAAAATGAATGTTATCATATCTTTAAAACTTGTGCTCTCTCTAAATAATACAGAAGAACCAAACATAAAATATATGAGATGATTTGTATTTGTTGATCTTGTTTTTAAATTCTTCAAATACTAATTGATGATTAAAACTTAATAAACCTGCAAATGGAAGGTGTTAATTATGACGAAAATAAACTTACCACTATTTGTGAAACGAGTTGTATTGGATGAAGTGGTCTCAGCAGGAGATGAGTAATTTTACCGACAATAAATATAAGAATAATTTGAATTACTAGTATGGATGTGGGATTATGGAGGGGATTGTCCCCAAGAAATATGCCATTGGTTGAGCGGCTTCGATCAATATATTGACATACTATTGGCTCCATTCCAATATTTCCATAGGAACTCAACTGATCTAGCTTTTCTTGTTCTGGCTTATCAGCCATCTTAAAATCTTTAATGAAAGATAAGGATCCAAAGAACTACAGGAAAATATCGTAGGAAGAATGCAAATAAGCTTGAAAGAATGAGAGCGCAAGAGAGAGAGATGATGGAAAAAGAGAGTTTGAAAATTGAATGGATGAACACGTTAGAAATTTAATGGCTGAAAAGTGACATTGTAGTTTACTATTGTCCCATTTAGTTGGTTAGACAAGAATAGCCATTTCAAGAAAAATGAATTTTCTTCATTGATTCTTGGTAGTTTAGTATTTATATATATATATATGCAAAACACACTTAAATTTTACATTAAATACATAAGCAAAAACATTTGCACTTGCACTATTAATTATCAACTTTTGAGTTACGCACAAAAAAATTTGAGTTCCTTATAAAATAATAATTTATTAAGTATTAATTAAAACTAGTTAGAATTGTAATTAATAATAATAATCTGAGACAAAATTAAAAAAATGTTAAAACAAAACAAAGAATTATATTTATATGTAAATAGTATTAAGAATTAACCATAAAAATACTATTTGTTCCGTACTAGGGAGTTCTGACGTCGGAAACTGACAGAAAGTAAACCCTAACAGAGTGCTAAAAATATCACAAAAGGAATATTCTCATTAAATGTTTGAAAGGTACTTTTTACAAGGGGTTGACCTCTCCTTTTATAGAGGGAATGATCATAACATGGACTTTCACTGTACTTGGGCCTGACAACCGGGGCCCAAACCTCTATACATATAAGACAAAACTAAAGGAATCTTCCAGCTGGCGCGTGGACCCATCCAGAAGACGGGCGGGCTTCGACGTTGTTCCATAATCCCGCCATGGCTGCTTTCGTTCATCTAAATGCTTGATTTGGGCGGGAATAAGGGATACTTATATCCCGCCCAGTCCACATGCCCCCAAGACATGAGGCTTAAGTAAGTTGAGTCGAAATGTCTTTATACGTTGCTTCGTCGCCTACCTTTATCATTTACTTCGTTCTTCTGATAATTGTGTCGCCGTTCTTTCACTTGTGTAGGTGTCCCGCCCAGTCCACATGCCCCCCAAGACATGAGACTTAGGTTCCTTGAGTCGAGACGTCTTTACAGTATATCGCCATTCTTTGTAGTCATGGTTCTGTCGTCACATTCTTGCTTATGAATTCTCGCCATTTTTTATCTTTGTCGATATCTCGCCGTTATCACACCTGTCAAACACGTCTTTTCAACTGACGCACGTATCCTTCTTTTTCGGGATTTTGCTATCATTTGCCATAAATGCAGTTGTGCGTCTCGAGGAGTTACGTCTTTTCGTTTCATACCTTTTCAAATTTCAAACCCACGATCCCACGATCCTTCGCAGTCTTTCCCACTCATTCTCTCTCTTCCTTTTTCTTCTATAAATACCCTTTTTACCTTTCACTTTTCACTTTTCTGAAAACCTTTGCTCTGAAAACTTTTTCATCGCAGCTTTCCCTCTCTTCTTTGTTCTCCGGTGAACCTTGCTCACTCCGGCCGTTGTCATTGCGCGGTGCTCCCCCATCGCCGACGTTCTCTTTACTCAATCCTCCGCTTCTTCCTCCGGTGAGTCCTTCCCCTTTCTCTTTTCTTGACACTGTGTCTTCTTCTTTCTTTGTGTTTGGACCTGTTCATCTTCTTTTTTATTTTTATGAAATTACCCAGCATGTCGACACAAAATTTTAGCATTTCCTCCTTAGAGCTCACTTCCCCTTCTACGGAGGGGGAAGTTTCTGCCCCCACCGTTATCGAAATACAATCCTCGCCCTCCACTCACGAGGATTCCGGTCCCGCCGGCTCCGTTGATTCTATTCTCTCCTCTAATGGAGATTTGTCTTCGCCCGAATGGCGTTCCAATGCGCATTTAGTTGAAGATAAGTGTCTTTGGCGCTCCATCTGGGGTAGCCTTGGGAGCATCAGTTCGCTTCGAATATCTTCTCAAGGGTTTACAAAGATAAATCCCGCCACCTCAAATAACGAAGATCACCTGTTAAATGTTCTTCCATGTGGCGAGGACGATTGCGTTCTTTTTCGCAAGGAACCCACTGATGAATCGCCCAATTTCTTTTTTGTTTATGGTTATTTTTTCTTGGATTTGAATATCAAACTCCCTTTCTCGCCCTTCATATGCCACGTTCTTACCTTTTTGAACGTGACGCCTTGTCAACTCCAGCCCAACGCCTGGGGTTTCATACGCTGCTTTGAAATTCTCTGTGAACATTTGAGTTGCACTCCCACCTATCCCTTGTTTTTCCTTTTTTATAAGACTGTCACCACAAAACCTACATCTGTCAAGTGGGTTCCCCTTTTGGCTCGCAAGAACATGAGCCGATTCACCGCCCTTAAAAGCCATTACAAAGTGTGGCAGAAAAAATATTTCAAAGTCATGGAGTCGCCTGAAATGAATAACTTGTTTCGAGATTCCAATAACCACCCTCTCTTCCCCTTTTACTGGACAAAAAACCCTCGCCGAAAAATATCCGTTTCATACGACGCCTTGGATGAATCCGAGCAAGCCATCGCCGATTACCTCCGCACATTACCAGTGATCTCTGGTCATGACTTGATTGAAGCGTCGAAATCCGGCACTTTAAATCAACTTTTTAGTAAGTTTATAATTTTTGCACAACTTGTTTTTCCTTTTGTTTATGTACCTCGCCTAATTGATGTTTTCCATGCAGCCACGATGGGAAAAAGCAAGGTTGATGCCAACCCCCTCAAGATGAAGGAATACCTCGTCCAGTCTGCTGCGGCGGCGAAGAAAAGGGCCGCCGAGACTAAGCAAAAGAAAAAGAATGAAGGTACTTCGGGCTCTGATAACGTCAGGGACCCAAAGCGCCAAAAAACTTCGAGCGCTGCTGGTGTTAAAGCTCTTCACCAATCAACTCTTGATCCAAAAGGTCGTCCGACTGAGAAAAAGAAGGGGCATGACAATGTCCCGCCACATCAACCGGATTCAGGCGCACTGATCAACCGCCCTTCAACTCCATTCGTCCAGGCTGGCCCTAGCTCAGCTATTGGGGGCAGAAACTTCCCCCTTTGCTGAACCTATCTGATCCTCGCTTCAACGGATTGGATTTTATGAATCGTACCTTTGACAACCGGATTCACAAGGATGTTTCCGGTCAAGGCCCTCCCAACATTGCTTCTGTGGCGATTCATCATGCGCTCTCTGCCGCCAGTACTGTGGCGGGAATGGCTCAGTGCGTGAAGGAGTTGATAGCAACCAAGAACCGTTATGAAAAGAAGGCGGCTGACTATAAGACTGCCTATGAGCAGGCAAAAGCCGATGCTGAGACCGCTAACAAAAACCTGAAGGCTGCTGAGGAGAGGTGTGCTAAGTTAACTGATGACTTGGCGGCTTCTGACTTGCTTCTCCAAAAGACCAAATCTCTGAAAGAAACTATCAACGACAAACACACTGCTGTTTAGGCCAAGTGCCAAAAACTGGAAAAGAAGTACGAACGCCTAAATGCTTCCATCTTGGGGCGTGCTTCTCTCCAGTTTGCTCAAGGCTTTCTGGCGGCCAAAGAGCAGATTAGTGTGGTTGAGCCGGGCTTTGATCTTTCCCGTATTGGGTGGCTGAAGGAGATCAAGGATGGTCAAGTAGTTGGTGATGATGACATTAGCCTCGACCTCCTTCCCCAATTCGATGATGAAAGTGAGCCTGAAGAAGATGGCGAGGATGGGAATGAGCAGCGCAAGAATGAGGATCACGAGAAGGAAGACCCTCAAGCTGGGACAAGCCAGGGCAACAACGCCAACAATGAGAACCTGGCTTGAATTTCTTCTTTTATTTCATGAAGTTAAAATTTTGCTTTGGGCATTGCCCTGTCTTTTATCATCATTCCAAATCATGTACGGGCGTCGCCCCCTTTGCCTTACTTTTAATGAATACCATTTTAAGTTCATTCGTTGTTACCTTGAGTTGTTACTAACTTTTGTTGTTACTTTGGTTTGCATACCTTAGTCGATTTTTCGACGAGGCTTGGTTTCTAGTGGCCACTAGAATTGCCATGGCTTTTAACATTTGATGGCGACACTTTCTTATTCCGAAAGGTTTACTCGCAGTATTGCATACTTTGATACGATTTGCATTGCATGAACTCGTAATATAAATTATATTGAATTAAAAAATACAGACGATTTTGTTAAAATAACCTTTTCATTAATTTTCTTTCACATGAGAACAATTGTCCCATTCTTTTTACATGCCGCCTCATTAAAAACCTCTCCAAAGAAAGGAAAAAAGAGTGCGACTTCATTCACCCTTGGTTGTTTCTATTAACTAAAATACTGCTTGAGATGAGAGGCGTTCCATGTTCGTGGAACCTTTTGACCATTTAGTTGTTCCAACTTATAAGCTCCTCCTCCAACATCACCTATAATCCTGTAAGGCCCGCCCCAGTTGGGTGAAAGTTTGTTGTGTTTATCGGGTATTGTATTTTTTCGGAGCACTAAGTCTCCTACCCTCATTTTTCTAGGCACTACTTTCGTTGAGAATTTTCTTGCAACCTTCACTTTTCCCGCCTCATTCCTTATGTGAGCCTCACGTTGTTCCTCGGGCAGCATGATTAAATTTGCTATTAAATTTTCCCCGTTGTCATTCTCATTAAACCGAACCACTCGCCAATTTTGATTTTCAATTTCAACTGGGAGCATGGCATCAGTCCCATAAGTTAAACGATACGGGGTTTCCTTTGTGCTTGACTGTTCAGTGGTGTTGTATGCCCAAAGAACGCCTGGTAGTTCCTCCGCCCAAAGCCCTTTTGCTTCATCCAGTTTCTTCTTTAAACCTTTCAGGATAACCTTGTTAGCCGATTCAGCCTGCCCATTGGTTTGTGGATGTTCTACAGAGGCGAATCGCATCTCGATTCCCATTTCTGTACAAAATTCCCGGGTAACATTACTTGTGAATTGTGTTCCATTATCCATTACTAACGCTCTGGGGACCCCAAATCTACAAACAATCCTTCGCCACAAGAAGCTCCTGACCTTGGCAGTCGTGATAGTTGCCACCGCCTCGGCTTCTATCCATTTAGTGAAGTAATCAACCGCCACGATGATATACTTCATTTGTGCCTTCGCTACTGGGAATGGTCCCAAAATGTCTACCCCCCACATAGCAAATGGCCAAGGCGCCATCATGGTTGTTAACTCTTCTGGCGGAGCCTTGTGCAAGTCAGAGAAGACTTGGCATTTTTCACATTTCTTAACATACTCAGGACAGTCCTTCTTCATTGTCGGCCAATAAAATCCAGCTCTCACGATTTTCACCACCAAGGATTTCCCGCCTATATGGCTTGAACAAACACCTTCATGGACTTCCGCCATTATTCCATGGGCGTTCTTGGTGTCAACGCATTTGAGCATAGGGGACATAATTCCCCGCCGATACAACTCACCATCCACCACTGTGTAAAAACTGGCTTCCCTTCGTTTTGCTCTTGTGTTCACATCGTCATCCTTTGGAGGGTTTTCTAGGAAGATTTTGATTGACTCCATCCAAGAAGGCTCGCCTTCAATTACTGACTTGACTGCTTTCAACTTTATTTCTACCAAATCAATGCTCGGGCGAGGCAGGGTTTCCTGAATGACTGTTTGGTAATTGCCCAATCTCCCTGTGCTCGCCAATTTTGCTAACACATCTGCCCTCTCATTTTGGCCCCTCGGGACATGTTCTATCTTAATTTCTTTGACCTCCATCATCAATCTGTGTACCACTTCCAAGTATTTGGAAAGTTGTGGATCCTTTACTTGGTACTCGCCTTTCACCTGTTTAACCACTAACTGCGAATCTCCCTTGATAAATAACTTTTGGACCCCCAGCTCAATGGCTAGCCTTAAGCCGGCAATCAAAGCCTCATACTCAGATTGATTGTTGCTCGCCTTGAACTCGAACTTTAGAGACTGTTCAATGATCATTTTGTCTGGACTTTCAATTGTTATCCCAGCCCCACTTCCAGTCTTATTAGAGGATCCATCCACAGATAGGACCCATTCTCCTCGAGTCTTCTCGCCTTCCGTGGGTGTTAATTCCGCCACGAAGTCGATCAAACTTTGAACTGTGACTTGGCCCCTTGGCTCATATTGTATATCATATTCTGACAATTCCACTGACCAGCTAACCAATCGCCCTGACAAATCGGGCTTCTGAAGTACTTGTCTTAAGGGGACATCAGTTTTAACTTTAACTTGGAAACTTTGGAAATAAGGCCTAAGGCGCCTCGCAGTTTTCAAAATCGCCAATGCAGCCTTTTCAATTTTTTGGTACCGCAACTCTGCCCCCTGTATAGTATGGCTCACGAAATATATAACTTTCTGCTTTTTTCCCTCTTCCTGGAGCAACACTGTACTCACCGCCTTGTCAGTAACTGCTAGATAGAGCACTAATGGAAAGCCTGGAGTTGGTTTGGAAAGTACTGGCAATGTGGCCAATGATTCCTTTAATTTGGTAAAAGCTTGTTCGCATTCCTCAGTCCACTGAAACTTTGAATTATTTTTTAAGCATGTGAAGAATGGGGCCGCTTTGTCACCCGCCATTGGCAAGAAACGTGACAAGGCGGCCATTCGTCCTGTTAAACGCTGAACTTCTTTGACACTTGTTGGGCTTTTCATCTCTAAGATCGCCCTTCCCTTATCAGGATTCACTTCTATTCCTCTCGATGTCAACATGAATCCCAAGAACTTTCCTCCCTGGATCCCAAAAGAACACTTCTCAAGATTCAACTTCATTTGATATGTTCTTAATTGAGTAAACGCTTCCTTAAGATCGCCGCCATGATCACTAGCCCTGGCGGACTTTACGATCATGTCGTCCACATATACCTCCATATTCCTGCCCACTTGTTTTGAAAAGATTTTATCCATGAGTCGTTGGTACATAGCTCCTGCATTCTTCAATCCAAAAGGCATTGTCTTGTAATAGTAATTCGCCTGATTGGTCATAAATGCTGTACTTTCTTCATCCGATGGATGCATCATGATTTGATTGTAGCCCGAATAAGCATCCATGAGACTTAAAAGTTCATTCCCCGACGCTCCATCCACAAGCTTATCGACATTGGGAAGTGGATATGAATCTTTAGGACACACTTTGTTCAAGCTTGTGTAGTCCGTGCACATTCGCCACTTCCCATTGGATTTTTTGACCATCACAACATTGGCGAGCCATGTCGGGTACTGCACCTCACGGATGAAGCGAGCCTTGATTAGTTTCTCAGTCTCTAATTGTACTGCCTTATTCTTTTCATCACTCATTCTCCGCCTTGGCTGGATGACTGGGGTCGCCCCTGGTCGAATAGCCAATTTGTGAGTGATCACATTGGGGTCAATCCCTGGTACATCATTGATGGTCCATGCAAAGAGATCCAAATTATCACCCAGCAGCGTGATCAACCTTTCCTCTTGTTCCTTTGTCAAACTGCTGCCAATCTTTAAAACTTTATCCTTAATTTGCACTTGCTTGGTTTCTTCCAGAGGTTGTGGGCGGAAATCATCAGCATCGTCTCTTGGATCCAAACTGAATCCCTCTTGCGGAAAGATTTCTGTGATTCTGTGACTTTCTTTGGCGGCCTTACGCCCATAAAGCGCCACACTTCTTAGATAACATTCTCTTGCTGCATTTTGGTCCACATGTAATACCCCAACCTTTCCATTGCAGGCTGGATATTTAACAGTCAAATGAGCTGTTGAAACGACCGCACATAGCTTGTTGAGGGTGTCTCGTCCCAAGAGTACATTGTAGTTGGCTCTACACGCCAGGACTAAGTACTTCACTTGAAATTTCTTTACAAACTCTCCTTCGCCAAAAGCAGTTGGTATTTCCACATATCCTCGAACAGTGACACGGTCCCCTGTAAACCCTACCAAGGTTCCTTTATACGGCCTCAAGTCTGACTCTTTTAGCCCCAGGCGATCAAAGGCATCTCCATAAATGATATCCGCCGAAGACCCCTGGTCTAAAAATACTTTCTTCGTGACATAATTGTTAACCCTGATTGTTACCACAATTGGGTCGTTGTCATGGGGAATCACGTGCGCAAAATCCTGAGGAGTGAATATGATAGGGGAGTGATTCACCCAACACTCGCTTTCGCTTGCCTCATGTACTGCCGCCACATAGCGCTTTCTAGCCTTACTTGAAATTGCACCCCCGCCAAATCCTCCTGCAATAGATGAACATTCCCCAACAGGATCGCCCAACTCTTCCACTATCTTCTTGCCTTTGCCTTTGTCTCCTTGGGTGATCCTAGCGACTTCTGGCGTTGCTGTGTCTTTAACGAAGTTTGCCAGATGACCAGCCTTAATCAATCGATCAATTTCCCGCCTTAAATTCCAACAATTATCCGTCGTATGCCCCAACGCTTTGTGGTACTCGCACCACCTATTGGTATCTACATTAGCTGGCGGTCGCCGCGGGGGTGGCGGGTACTGCACAACATTCGTTTGCCCAACGACCCTTAAAATGGTGCTTAAGGGCGCATTTAACTTTGTAAGTGAACTGGAGCTGGCGCAGTACCATGCTGACCAGTTGTGGCTGCAGCGGGACCTTGAGAATTACGGTGCCATGTATTTTGAAATCCTGGTTTGGAGTTTTGATATGGTCCCGGTCTTGGTACACGGGGGGTTTGTGCTACCCTGGTTTCCTTCCCTGCCTTAGGTTTATCCTGCGAAACCCCACCGGAATGGGCTTGCTTGCGTCCTTCCTCTCTTTCTTGTTTTTTCTTATCATCCTGCTCAATTAATATGAATTCCTGAACACGAGCACGAAGGTCCATCATGTCTTTTGCTAGTCGCCTCGTCAAGTCCCGATTCAAGTCACCCGCCCGAAGACCATTTTTGAAAGACGCAAGGCAAACATCCGGATTGCCCTCCTCCAGTTGAACTGCCATTTTACTAAATCGCGCCATGTAGTTCTTGAGCTTCTCCCCTGGCTGTTGATGTATGCTGATAAGATCAAACATGGTTGCCTTGGTAGTTTTATTGGCGGAGAATTGAGTTAAGAACTTTGTGGACAAATCAGTAAAATTGTCAATGGAGAAGGGCGGTTGACGGATGAACCATTGCATCGCCATCCCCTTGAATGTTGATGGTAACAACCTACACTTCACCTCATCTGTTGCTCCTCCAATAACCATTTTCGTGTTAAAATAACGCAAGTGTTCCATGGGGTCTGAGTCGCCTGAAAAGGCGTCCAACGCCATCGTTTGCAGATGCTTTGGTATGCCCACCCATGTGATGGCGGGAACAAAAGGCTGGAATTCAACAACGTCTTCGGCCTCGAGCCGTTGTTCTTGCTTATAGTCTTGTCGCTGAGTTAAGTACTGCACCTGGGCTTGCAACTGCTCGTTCTGGCTTTGTACTTTTTGCAAAGTGTCCAACATTTGTTGCAAGGCCGCCGGAGTGATTCCCGTCACCACCTCTGGCGCTTTTCTCGGAACGCTGGTTTTGAGGTCATCCAGATTTACATACTCAGGCGGCGCTGATCGTCGCCTGACTCCTGGATCTGATCTAGCTATCAGATCTGAAGGTCTTCCTGGAGCTGCATTCACCAACGAGACCGGTGACTGCGCCACCGAGTGAACCCCCGCCGAAGAAGCCTCCTGCTCCGGCTCTTGAGGTACTTCGCGGTTGTTGTACCGTCCACCGCCGCGGCCGCCGTGACGACCACCCCTCCGGCGATGATCGCGGCGGCCCACACCACACGAACGAGTTTCCATGGATCTTAAAACGCACCCTCTATGTCAAGTAGTAGATCGAAGTAAGACCCACAAACGGCGCCAATGTTCCGTACTAAGGAGTTCTGACGTCGGAAACTGACAGAAAGTAAACCCTAGCAGAGTGCTAAAAATATCACAAAAGGAATATTCTCATTAAATGTTTGAAAGGTACTTTTTACAAGGGGTTGACCTCTCCTTTTATAGAGGGAATGATCATAACATGGACTTTCACTGTACTTGGGCCTGACAACCGGGGCCCAAGCCTCTATACATATAAGACAAAACTAAAGGAATCTTCCAGCTGGCGCGTGGACCCATCCAGAAGACGGGCGGGCTTCGACGTTGTTCCATAATCCCGCCATGGCTGCTTTCGTTCATCTAAATGCTTGATTTGGGCGGGAATAAGGGATACTTATATCCCGCCAGTCCACTATTCAATAATAAATCATTAAGGAAAAAATAATTTGAAAATTAAAAAATGTCTCTATAAGGTATTTACTATTAAATGTATCATATGGGTGTATTATTTGAAGAGTGTTTTTTAAATATGTTGATCTATTTGATAGTAGTAAAAATAACTTGAGAAATCATAACAATGAAAAATAATTATAACCAAAGATGAATAAATTTGATTTACTAAATAAAATGTTACAATATTAAAATAATAAATTATTATAATTTTTTAAAATAATAAATTATTATAATTTTAAAAGTTAAAATTATTTTATTGATGATAAAAAGTATATTTTTTTACTATAACTTATATTAAAAACTTAATTATTATTTGATTTAAAATATTTCAAGTTTACTTAATGATTTTTCATACTATCAAAAAAAAAAATTTAAATGATAAGATATGATTAAATAACATATAACATCTGAGGAATAATACTCTCTCAAGTGAGTATCAATATTTACAACCAGATATATGGCAAATCATGCCCCTCCACAACTAAAACCATAACAATAGACCCCAAACATGAACCTAAATCAATTGAACAAGTTCCAACCCAAGTTGTTAAAATTACGTGAATGCTAACTATTAATCATTAATTTTTAAATTTCAGTAATATCCTTGATTTATATAAAGAGAACTTTAATACAAGAAATTTAATTCATTAGAAATACTCTAATACTATTTATGAAGTTGATCAAGAGTAGCACAAGAAAGGAGTTGGGGGGGGGGGGGAGTTTGAATTGTGCCATCAAAAACTTGGATTTCCAAACGAAAGTGTTGGAGCTTGAGTGGTTGTCGTTTGGTGCAGCAGAAAAATGTGAGCAGAGAATGAGTCAATGAACACCAACATTTTTATCCTTGTTCACCCCCTGAATGATAGAGATACATCCAGTCCTTGGCTATACCAAGATTTCACTAAGCACAAGTATCAAGGACTTCTCCATACAAGTATTCTTGTCCATTACTCTTCAGGAATTGTTGAGTACTATTTTACCTCTGCCTCTCCAGGCATACCAAGTATTCTTTTGCCACTGCCTCTTTAGGAATTGTTGAGTATTCTTTGTTCCCTTCATCTTCAGACAATTACAAGTATTCTTAGGATTTCTCCTAACTAAGTATTAATAGGACTTCTCCTTTACAAAGCATGTAGGACTTCTCCTCAAACAATCTTTCTCAAGATCATTTTCTCTACATATGTCTCTTCTAGAAAGAGTGATGGTAGATACAACTAAGTTCATGAATCATAAAGTATTGGCTAAAAAACATTTTTGGCCTCTGATGTTTCAAGTTTGTGGAAATTCTGCCCCTACTCTATTTGTATCGACGTTTCTATCCTTCATGTTTTCCAACAGTGCACTGTTTACCCCTTCGTCAGTCAGGCTTTCTCAGGAGAGGTTCCTGAGTGGATTGGAGAGATGAAGAGGAGTATATGAAGTTGATTATGATTAAGGAAATGATATTAATTAAATTTGCTTGATGTATATATCAATATTGTATGTAACTGAACTGGTTATATGCATGTTTTGCTACTTACAGATCTTGAGTTTTAATCTGTCATGCCTCATTTTTCCAATTTCACTTGTAATTTCCACGTGGTAGGTCCAAAAATTATGAAAAAAAATTAGCCAAATCAGCTCATTCCGTTAGTTTTTTAACGTCTGACTTACGAAGGGGTAGAAGTGCATTCTTTGAAAACATGAGGGGTAGAAACATCGACAAAAATAGAGTAGGGGCAGAATTTGCACAAACTTGAAACATCAGGGGCCAAAAGTGCTTTTAGCCTAAAGTATTTTAGGATGAGGATTAACTTTAAGAATAAACTTTATGTTCTTTTACATGAGAGATTTAGACAAAAGATTTGACTCTTAGGAAAATCATCTCTTGATGCTGAAGCAGACGATAATGTATTATGAAGTGTGAGCCTTAAGCTTTTGAGCGCAATGGCTAAGCTGTAATGTCTTCATATCTTTCGCTTTATACTTCTGAATCTTATGTGAAATAAAGATAGCCGTTGGAGCGTGTTCTTCACAGAGCTACTAGCCGTTGGATCAAACGGTACATTGTGTACTTGAGTCAGATGCATTGATTACATAATACTGTTTGATTGAGACCATTTACCGAAAAGATATATCCTGTTAGCTTGTAAGTAGCATAGGTCTGGGATTCTATTCATTGGTGGAAGAATATAGCAATATGATAGTGACATCATGGTACCTTTCATTTCATCATAGCATTGCGTCAGATCATGTGATATAGTCTTTGAAACTTCAGCACAGAGTTTTTTCTTGAATTTTTCTTCAACGGGAAGTATGTTGATAAGACATTGTAGCTTTTGTTAAATGTAATCCTTGATATTTTCTTCATAATATCCTTCTGCTTCTGTAGTCTTTCTTTATACGATCTTTCTTCATTTTTCAGGCAATGTTCCTTGCTTCAATCAATCTTCTTTCTTTCAGATGATCTATCTGTTTAGCTCATTTTTCTTTTCTTCTTTCTATTGGTCAATCTTGACTTTGATGATAACCGTTGACCAATCACTTGGAGCTACCTTTCATGAAAAGGATTTCTCTTGAAAGTATGTTGCCTGATGAAGATAGATACTAGTTGGCATCAGCTGTGATCCATTTCTTGTGTGAGAGAGAAAGAGGAAACTTTTAGCTTATAGTCTTTGTGCTTGTTTCCTTGATCAATGTGCTTCATAGTGTATCACTTGAGTTGTTTCACTTGAATTTCTCCTTTAGCTTGTCAGAGATATTTCCATTTGAATATGGCGCTCTTTTCTCTAGACATTGCTTCAGTTGGCAGTCTTGAGATAGACGTTGACTGTAGACGTTGAGTGTGCATGTGAAACATTGAATTTCATCTCAGTAAACCTATCTTGTGCATGTGAAAAATTGAATTTCTCTTTGATGCTATAGCCTAATTACCTTTCGATGCCTCATATAAGCAATTCTTTCAAATTAAAAGATAAGCCCAATTCCTTGTGTACTTAAGCATTCATTTGAAGCATTAAGCATGTTATATTCAGGCCAACAAAACCCAACCCTTCCTTTATTCCTAGTAGCAAGCATAGAAGGGTTAATCTCAATTCAAGTCCCTACACTACAATGCAACTTTCGTTATGATTATAGTCTAGCCTTTAGAAAGCGTGCACTCAAGCTAATCATGCAATACCGAATTAAGATTCAAAGATAGAGACAAGTACTCATGCATGGAGATAGGATTAACAAATAAGACTTCATGGAATCACTTAAACCCAAAGCAAAAGAGAACTAACCAAATATAGCTAGAGAATCCATTCAAGATAATGTAAAGAACCTAAAAATTACAAGGTGGAAGCCTCCCACAAGCCCCAAAGTACATTCTCAGCTTCTTAACTTAAGAAAAATGTGAAAAATGTGTCAAGTTTCTTAGTTTTCTTTCAGAAAATAACACAACTTATTTATAGACAAAATTTCACGAGACTGGGCGCTCAAGCGCCAGAACGACATGCTTGAGCGCCAATTTCTCCAGTGGAAAACATCAAGCCTCGGACCCCCTTGCGCTCGAGCGCCAATTCCCCACGCTCGAGTGCCAATTCCAAATATTCCTGAACTTGGCCACTGATGGTGGTAGAGCTCAGGTGCCAATTATGGGCGCTTGAGCGCCAAATGCATGGATGAAAGTCCCTTGAAATTCATCTTTACTCAACTTGAATAGCAAGCTTGGGAAATATAAAGAAGCTCAAAGGTTATTAGCACAAAGGCCCAAAACAAGTGGAAATTCTAAAGGACCCCTGAAGTTAGCTAATATGCAATAAAAGTCCCTATAAAACCACAAAATCACTAAATTAATGAAAATGCACAAATAAAAGTAAAAATGCATGTAAATGGATGAAAGACTATATGAGACAAAGAAAAAGACTCAAAACAAACAATGAAATGACCCTAAAAACTAGAACAAAACGAGGGTCATCACACCACTATACTCAACGACAACTCGTCCTCGAGCGAAAACACAACTCGTTTGCCCTCAAGCTAAAGAAATGCTTCCAAAACAAGTGCTACACAAGGAATACTACTCACAAAACCGGGGATCACACAACTACAACTGGTTCCAAAAGAAAGACACAACAATCTAGTTCATGCAACTTTCAGACAAAGAAGAATGCAGAGTCCACCATGAGAGGCATATAGATCTAATATTCCTTGGTTAAGACATTATTTAGTGCACTGAGAACACAAGCAGTTCATAGGTTCCGAATATCATTCACTCAAGCACAACAAAGATCAAACATGCACAACTTGAAAGAGACATTTCAAACTTGAAAGAGACATGTTGGCTAGGTAAAGCACAAGGTGGTTGGTCCCTAAGGAAGACTAAGGTTGTTGCAAAGATTGAGTGTGGTTCATTTTGAAACCCCGAAGCTCAAAACGCATGATACATTAAGAACAGAAGTCTCTTGACCATAGTAGTTCATCACTTTTTTTTTTTTTGCTTCTTGGAACTCCAATCTTGGTTAGGAGTGCATTTTTCTTTTCCTTTTAACACTTGGGGCAAGAGACATTTCCAACTTTTATAACTAGCTCAATGCTAGGACCATCACTCCCCAAATTCCATCCTGCTCAATTAATATCTAACGAAGAAATCTTCAATAAGTTCAAATGGGTCAACTAGGAACAAATGTACAAGCCAACAAACTCTGAAGCTCAAACAAAACCTACTAGTCTCAAGAATAGTGCAAGTATCACTTAACATGCAAAAATGGGCTCGACACCTCATCACATCCCCCTGAACCAAGATGAGTAGTCGGTGGATTTGGTTTGTTGCTTTGGTCGTCACAAAAGGTGTTGGCATAGAACTCTCGGACCAAGACTTCACAAGCAATGGGGGTATGATTAACCCACTCACCCCACTTCCTGGTCTCCATAGCCAGCTGTATCCCAAGAATGTCCCTTCTCCCCTCCTGATAGAAAATTCCCCGCTCCTTGACACACTCCTTGTGTGCTAAGAAAGATTAGTAAAATTCCTCCTTTTTTGCTGAGAGGAAGCGGGTACGATCAAAGATCCGGGAGGAGGTAGAAGAAGCAGTGGCTCTCGCCGTAGTCCTTGACCTCTTAGCAGACATCTGCAAAACAAGCACAATCACAAAACCACTAACTCACATTAACATTGTTAGCTATAAACAAAAATAAAAACCTTGAAGGAAAAACCTCCTCACACTCACCTATTCACAAATCCAAAACTCAACTACCTAAGAACACTCAACAAATTTTCTAGAGATTTTGGTCAATCAAAAGAGACAACCAAAAGAACATTTGCACAAAATCGGCCAGAAAATTCATTGAGGCATTCTAACAAAAACATAGAAGACAAGACTTAACTTAGGCATATTCACAAGATTCTACACTACCCACACCAAAAATTCAACCCATACTTACTAAATAAGCACAAATCTACCCAAAAAGAGATGAAACTACCCCACACTAACTCTCACAAGCAAAAGAACACTCACCCAAACTCCCATTGAAGCATGCACTATTACACCCCATGACCAAAGATGAAAAAATGAACTTACCTTGAAATGAGAGTGAGTGAGTGCAAGTGAAAATGCACTTGAAGCAATGCAGAACCTTGAGAGCAAAATGAGAACTAAAGTGTGTGTAAGTGAGAAGTGGGAAGTAGAAAAGGGGTTTAAGTAGTGTGGGGGCGGTTTCGAGAGAGAAATGGAAGTTAAGAAGTGGGAAAATGAAGAGTTAGTGAGAGTTTAAAAAAGAAAAGAAACAGATCGCAGAACTAGCGCTCGAGCGCTATACTTGGGCACTCGAGTGCCACTGGGTAAGAAACGGTGGAGCTCTCTGTAGCTCCTAGCGCTGGAGGGCCAATTTAGGGCGCTGGAGCGCCAATTCAAGGCGCTGGAGCGCCAATTCCCAGTGAATTCCACTGTAAGTGGCAGCGCTTGAGCGCCAATTCTGGGCGCTCAGGCGCCAATTGAGCTCAGTTCCTTCAAAAAAAAATTTGTCTTTTTTTAAGGGCATACAAATAAAACTTATAAAAGCTAAATAAAGATGAAAGTCTAAATACATGGGTTGCCTCCTATTCAGCCCTAAGTTATAGTCTTAGGTAGACTCTCCTCCCTTTGGTGTTAGGAAGTAAATTCCTAACCATCTATCTTCTTTCCACATGAACCTTGCACAAAACCTCTAGAACAAATCCTCCCAAGAGGTAATGTCTTCTTGTTCATCAAACCAAGCTCTAGCTTCTCTTGTCAAGGAATATGGGAAGAACTTGATCTTAAGCTCATAACTTGATAGTCCTTCCATCTTGACAAGAGAGCTAGCTTGGGTAAACTTGACCATGTGGGTATGAAGATTCTCATACTTAGTCCTGTCGTACTTGTTCCACTTACAAGTTTGATGAGAGCTGGATGAAACTCAACATCCTTTCTTTAACCTCAGGGGTCTCTTCTGGAGTCTTGGGCAAGCTCTTGATCACATCATAGACAAAACCTTCAACAAGGTTAGTTTGTATCATAGGATTGAAAACTGAAAACCTTACCTTGTCCTTACCTACTCTGAGAATGAGCTGACCCTTATCGACATCAATCTTAGCCCTACCAGTAGCTAAGAAGGGTCGGCCAAGGATGAGAGAAATATTTGCATCCTCCTCCATGTCTAACACCACAAAGTCCACGGGGAACACGTACTTGTCCACCTTCACCATCACATCCTCAACGATCCTGTGGATACCCCTTTTTGTCAGGGCTTAATCTTTTGAATCAAGAAAAATATTAATAACTTAATTAGAATAAGAATTATCAAGTGAGTTAATTTATTTTCATTCTTTAACCATGTGACAGTAATAAAAGGAAAGACTTGCCAAACTAAAAAAAAGTGTGTTTCATTAGTCGGCTTTGGCCTATTTTGTGCAATCAACCATGAAAAAAGAAAAAAAATAAAGAAGTCAGCAATGGGATCCATGAACCCCACCTTTGAGGTAAGTGTTCCTCCTATAAATAAGAAGTCTTGACTTTTCCCAAAGGACCCAGAATTGAATACAAAAAAATCACTAAAGAAAACGGAGCTTGTCTAAAACAGAGGAACGAGTTGGTCAGCTTTTGGTGTTGTGTAGTTTTGTCAAGGAACTTTTCCTCTACTCATCACTACACTATGGAATAATTTTACAACGACATGTATGCTCATGCCTCTTAAATGATTATAGAACTTTCTTTTCTTTCTTTACTGTCCTGTTTCAGTTCTTTCTCCTTATTTTTATTTTAAGGCTAGTAATAAGAATGAAACTAAAATAACTTATGTATAGAGAACAAAAATAATGTAGTCATCTAATGAAAATCCAAACCCAATATGAGAAAATAGAAAGAACTAGAAGGACAAAGGATTATTCAAGGTACACAGACAAGAATGAAGGCTCATCCTTCATGGCCTCACTGAGTCACTGCCAGAAGATGGTGGCTTAGTGTTGTGGCAATGCATTTTCGAGCCACCTTCACTCATGTAACGCCCCGATTTCTCGAGTGTCACACTGTAACCAAGTAACCAATTTTTGTAAAGAATTTTCATCGATTCAATTATTAATCTTGTATTAATGACAAAGCTCAATTATTGCGTAACTCTTGAAAACTTTACGACTTAAACTTGCGGAATAAATAAAACATAAATTTCTGAATAAACCACTCCTTAATTAAAAGCAATAATAATTCAACAGTGCATAAACTGAAAACTCGGGCTAAAGCCCTAAATCATAATACATCAATAATCTCTGAACAATAAAACTAGTAAAGGATAGTTCAGAACTACGTGTCACTCGACCCCCAACAAAACAAACATCAATCACTCCTCGAGCCCCCCACAAAGTCTCTGCCGCTTCTTCACTGGGGCCTTGACTTCTGGTTCAGCACATTTACTCTTCGTCTCTGCCTCCACTGGTATAACAACTTCAGCAAGGGACGGTGGGGCAGCAACCTCCGCATGCTCGGAAGGATCCTCCTCTGCATCAGCCAATTGTGGAGAGTTCGAGCCGGAGCTCTCATCACCTGGGTGTAGGAAGCGGCAAGGCGCAAATGGCATCTTCACCTTGCCCCATTCCATCTTGTGAGTCTCGATGATGTTTCCTTGTCGGTCACGTCCGGTGATCGTAGCACTGCCGACGTACAAGCGACGTACCTGGCTAGAGTCGGTCTGCCAGGCGTTGTCCTTCCCCTGATCAGGAAGATCGATCGTCCATGAAGTCACTGCGCTCTTGATCTTCACCCCCCCCCAGAATAACACATAACACATAAACAGGGTCAGATCTCATGTTCAACATATAAGCATTCACAATTCTCATACATAACAAGATTTAATAGGAAAATCTTTAAGTTATAACTCGGTTAGTCACCTAAGTTTAGTTAGACTAACGTCCTCACCATTCACACAACCACCTCAACATCATGACCAAATCACGATAATCTGCAGATGAACAATCACAAGGGGACACACAATACAACCCAAGTCACATGGGGACACTCAGTACAACCCATAAATCTCAAGGAGACCGCAGTCAACCTCATCATGTGGGGACACACAGTACAACCCACAAACACCCTTGCGTGCAAGTAACCGTTTTTCTCTAACGGCACCATCGTTCTCATGGTCCATAGTCATAACTAGACCTATGTTCCATTTACATTCACATTTTACTTGCAAGCAATTAAATTCTCAATTCTCTTTGTTCATGGCTCTAATATGTCAACCTAGAGTCTTAACAATTATAACATCGAATAATGAAATATAAACGACAGAAATAATCACAACACCAAAAGGAATTACAGCTAGATGAGCGACCCTTTGGCAATATCCAAGTTAGACAACATATAAGCTATACCAAAACACATAGTCATATTCTCATGCATACCAATACTTAAATCATGGTGAACTCATCAATCAAGCTATCACATAAACTTGTGCATGAATCGAAAGAAAGAAAACTCGCCGACAACCACAAAAGTGGCTCAGCCGAACCCTAAAGGGCTCAAGGATTTCCAAAACTATTCCTTTCTTCCATTCCAACTTCACAAGCCAATGTCCAGCCAAAAATATCAAGCATATTCACTCAAAAATCCAGAACTGAACGTACATCAACTTCCATGCTAAATCATGTGAAAATCTAGTCTAATTTGGCAAATAATCATGGATTTCATACATAAGAACATTGGTTCATTTGATAAGCATTAACATATTGAACATATCATCATACAAGCATCACAACTTTGGTAAAAATTCCAGTAGCAAACCGCAATAACCATTAGCACAAAAGACTAAAGAAAAATCCACCAAAACCCAAAATTTGGGCATGGCCGAGAGCACCATATGCTCTAGGCTTCTCTTTTTTTTTGTTGAAAACGTTTTGGCCATCCTCTATGCCAACACACAGCAAGCAACTCATCATGTTATTTATCAAAATAATCATCCTTAAGCATATGATTCAATCAAGAAATCTGGTCTAGGAAAAACTTGGAAAAATTATCAAGTTTGGCATCATTTTCATGTGATCATAGCATCAACTTTTGTTCATTTTTTAGAACAGCGAATAGCAAATCCCTAAGGCATGTGATCAAACTTCTTCCCTCATACATCATCAACCAACACAAACTCAGATCATAATCGTGCAAATCATGAAAACCTTCATCATATTGATCCTAGACTCTACCCACTAGATCCACCCTTACCTTAGCTTTTGGGAATGAAAGGATGAAAGAATGGTGATGGAATAGATGAATGAAGAAGCCCTCTCCTTGCTGCTCCTCCAGCCTTTGCTTGCTCTACTCCTTTCTCTCTTGATTTCTCTTGCTTTCACTCCTTCTTCTCCTTCTTTCTTTCCTCTAGCCGCCACCCCTCTCTCACTCTTTTTTTTTTTTTTTTTTTTTTTTTTGCTGAATGTGTGTGGAAAATGAGGGTGTGTGTTTAGGTTTCTCACTCAGCTCCTTTTTGTCTCTCAAAAGGTTGAAAACTCTCCCCCTTTTACCCCTATACCTGCGGCCACACTATGCCAAGCAAGAGCCTTCAAAATTTTCACCAATTTGAAAGGAGACCAAGCATTAGTGGCTCATCATTCTCCATTATTCTCTTGACCAAAACTGATCAGCCATAACTAGGAGCCATAATCCCTCAATATTCCCCTTAACTCATGCATTCCTAGTCAAAAACAAGTCTCCTCTCCTTTTCACATACTCGAGTATGACCCTCATTCTTGGCCCTCAAGCAACCCAAAATCACTTATCTTGGAGTCCTTGACCTTACACATAATTATTTCCTAACCCCCAAGTATCATCACTTCAATATTAATAATACTATACACTCCAATGCATCAAGGAAAATTCACAATTCACAGGCAAGTCACATTTTATCATTTATTCTAAAATAAATAATTTTATTCATCAAGGTAGGGTCTTACAACTCACCCTCGTCGGAGCACCACCGAAAGGTGGCGGATTTGACGTCGTGGGTTGAGGCTCCAATCCACTTCATCACCGTCAGAATCACCACTAGAGAGGTCAGACTCAAGGGTCAAGGTATTTTTCATCGTCGATTTACTCACCTTCGCCGGAGCACCGCAAAAAGGTGGCGACTTTGACGTCGTGGTGGTGTTGAGGCTCCGATCCACTTCATCCTTGTCAGAATCACCACCGGAGAGGCTATATTCAAGCGTCATGAGAAAGAGAGGAAGAAGGGAACAGAAACAGAAGCGTTAACTGAGAGAGAAAGAGTGATAAAAGAGGAAATAAATGAAACTGAGTTTAGGAACAACCAGGGTTTGTTACTTTTTTTTTTGGTAACAAGTGCTTAAAGAAAGAGAAAAACAAAAAACTACTCCTACTGCCTACAATGCAGTATTCCCATGCAATCTGCCCGTAGCAAAGGGGCAATCCCTGACGGTTTCTCTTCATACACGATCATAGATGATCACAGACTTGTGCCCAACTTCGCCATGAAATCTGCCACATCGTTTCGTTTGGGCAACAAATGTTGGCGACACACATCCCATGCCCGCTACAACAGCGCTTTCACTCGACTAATAAGAGCTCAATAAAATTGGAAAACAGGATGTTCCTCAGTCACCGGAGCCAGGGATGCTAAGGAATCAGAAAAAACTGAAGGTATGAAAAACGATAGAAAGAGCGGGGGGGGGGGGGGTTGAATAGCGTTTTAAAACTTTAAACTTAACCCGCTTGAGATTTAAACAGAATGTGGATTGGCAGTGGTTTTATCAGAGTCTTGAAGTTCAGTAACTTGTGGTACGGAGGTTTGTTGTTCAGAAGCTTGTGGTTCAGAGGTATGTGAATGGTATGGTAGAATGATAGGTGTAGTGGAGGCAGAGGGTTTGTTGGCTTGAAGCATTTTCCAGAGGGGTTCTTCCTCAATGGTAGGTTGAAAGAAGGAGTCTCTAGGGGGTGAAGGGTGAGAGGTTTGTTGATGAATTGGTGATGGATCAGGATTGGTAGCATCAAGGGTTGCATTAAGAAAATTTAAATCATCATCAGAGAGAGCAACAAACTTACTTGAAGCTCTTGCTGCAGATCTTGTGATTCTGATGGAGGGTGTAGGTCTAGCATGTTCCTGAGTAGTTTCCATGAGAACTACTTGAGGTGCAATCCTGACCTTCTTGGCCTTCTTCTTAGGCGGTGGAGCATCATCATCATCATTGTTATCACCATTAGAGGGATCCTTCTCCTCAGATGCTTCAACTTGCTTCCTCTTGGTCTTCTTCTTCCTTGGGGACTCAAAGTTTGGAGGCTCTGGAAGATTTCTGAAGAATTTGTTTACATCAATCTCAAAGCCTTGCTGCTTCAGATCCTCTAGATAGTATCTGATTGCCTCTAGATCATCAGCCTTGGACCAGAGAGGATAGTCCTTTAGAGGAATCCTTTTCCTTGGCCTTCCTTCAGCAGTGCTGGATTCAGCTTTGGTTTCGATCATGCCCATTCTTTTCAAGGATGTGGCATTGAAGGTATCTCCAGCAATTGTAGTCAAGTCTTCAGAACATCCCAACCTTCGTAGGGCATGCACCAATTTGCTTTCCACAAAGAAGTCAGAAAGCAAACTACCAAAAGGTATATATTTTATGGCAGATTTTGGTGAAGAGGTGGTTCTGGACTTCTTGATGCACTCCTTCAGATAAGAAAAGATGAAGTAAGGCAGGCACACCTTCTTGTGGTCCTTGACGAAGAACAACAACACCTTCTGGGTGAAGTTGATGTAATCAGGAGAGCTTCTCTTTGGTCTCTAGTTGATGCAGTGCAGAAGAATCTTGTGCCATATTCTCAAGTAAGGGTGAAGCTCTTTGGTCTTGCAGTCATTCTTTCCTGGCTTCCATGTAGAGTAGAGAGCCATGTTGACTTTCTCCTTGGTGTTGGTTGTAAGACCCAAGTTTTTAAGTTTAGAATAAGTGAATAAAATCCTATTCACGATTAGGGCTGAGGTACCGTGAAGGGAAACCTGAACAAGAGTTTACCAAATGAAATAAATTTATGAAGGAGGAAGTTCCGGAAAAGTCTAAGGATTGTATCAAAATCGATAAAAGGTATAGAACGATCAATATACGCTTAAACCTAGGGCAAAAACCCTAGTAAATAGCTAGTTTACGGGTAAAGTCACGATGGAAACTAATTCCAAAAATCTTCAGAGAAATGTTAGAACTTCTCTTATTCCATATATAACAAGCGTTTCAAGGCGAAACCCTAGAATCCACGAACGTCCGTTTCCAATCATCGGAAGTTTGCCGAAACTAAAACCCTGATAGTTCAAAAACCCAAAAATCAACCGACGATGAAGACTTTTTCTATTCGGAGCTTCGAATGAAGATTCCACACGCGTACACCCATTTCTCTCGATGATTTCAATCTTTCTTCAGAAGGAAGTTTTCTCTTCCGACATCCACTGCAAAAAGTAACTTATCGGGTAAAATAGATTTACACCGACTTTGCATTATGCACCTAAAATCCAAGAAACCTCTTTTGAGTTTTGGAATTCTGTCGCCAAAACCTACCTTAGAATTCACAGAGAATGAAGCCGGAAAAATCGGAATCGCTCTTATATTTTTATCTTAACTCTATGAGTTAAATCCTCTGATGTCTAAACTAATCTGTACCGGTTTACAAAATATCTTTACAAAATATCTTCTCAAAATATCTTTGATAAATATCTATTCATCCTTATCCAATCTTTGATAAATATCTATTCATCCTTATCCAATCCTTGATAAATATCTATTCATCCTTATCCGATCTTTGATAAATATCTATTCATCCTTATCCGATCTTTGATAAATATCTTCCATTTCATTCACTATATATATGTTGTTGTAGCTTGAAAAATGAAAAACAAAAATCTCACCCAAAAACCCACCCAAACCCGCGGCCAAGGAGGAAGGAGGAGGAGAAGAGTTTTTCGCCGATTCTTGCCTGATCGTCCCACAGTTCGTTGCTACGCGTAGGTCTCAAGGTACTGATGCTAATCCTTACTTCTGATCGTAAATTCTGCCGCTTTTCTCTATGCTTTTCTGTGCTATAAGTTTTGTGCTTTTTGCAAAACTATCCAAATAACTTCATCTTTTTATCTAAACTTATTCCCTGCGTGCCCCTTAGCATGTTTAGCGGATTATATTTCGCCGATTCTCGCCGAATTGCCGCCGAGTTTCAATTCTGCTCATAATACCCACTTTTGGCTAAAGTTCCAACCTTTGGGCTTAAAACCCTCGACTGAGCTTAGCGTTAGTAAGATTAGTCGTCATAATCGTCGTTGGTATCGACCCCGTCTAATTTGTTTTTCGAAATTCTGATTTTGAGTTTTCGAGCTGAAAATAATGACCAAAATACCCCTGCGACAGTTTTTGATCCGATAATTTTTCCGAGTTTAGATTCACCTGAGTTACGACTAATGATAACCTAGGAACCAAGTTTGATCGAAGAAAAATCGACACACACAATTACCATGTGTGGCCGTGAGCACCCTAGGAGGAGGAAGAAAATTCTTTTTCGAAAACTTGTCCTTTCGCGCTAGATTATCGTACCTCGGAGTATATGCTACTTCGTGTAGCCTTAGTGAGTGTTGATTTCCGAGTTTCTGATAGATTTTGATGGAATTCTGTGGTTTTTACTCTAAAGGTTCTTTTGAGGAATTTCCCGAAGAACAAGGAGCTGATTGTGAAGGAGCGTTTGGAGAGAACCCTGGAGAATCTACAGGTGAGGGCTACTCACTAAACTATTAGCTAATGCTTTAGGTGTCGACAAATTCGACTTGATTTACTGTTTATGCACTTGTTTGTGTTTGACTGGGAAAATGTTTTCTGAGGCTTCGGCTGACCATGATGATTATTCATCTATTGACTGTTTTTGAGTTTGAATCACATGCTATGTACTAAATGGTTAATCTAGGATGTGTGATATCTGCTTTATATGCTAAGTGCTATGTGGTTATTCTTGGATATGTGATATATGTGACTTGTTTGTTGACTGTGCTGATTTAACTATGCCATAACACATATATCTGTGGTACTGAGGAGTGAGAATAACAGGCAAGTCATGCCAATTTTTATGAGAGTTTTGAGAAAGTTTGACGGGACGAACAGAGTTCGGGCCTTGTTATTGATTTAGTGGATCGAGACATTCTCTGGGAATTACTTGGGATTATGGGATCTTTGAAGGCTCATAGGAAATACGATAAGACTAAAAGGAAACTATTTTTACAAGGAAAATTCATAAGATATTAAACAACCTCTAAACCTTTAAATAATGATAACAATCTCGGATGCAAGCTTAGGATTGAATATTAGTTTTGGAAAAGGAGAATTGTCGTCGAATCCAAGTTATGGGAGAATTGTAAGTCCTGAGTATGCTGATACTCCTTCGCTCTTTCAGCAGTTTGTTTAGCCATCCATGGGATGAGCCGAGAAGCTTCACTGAGGCGTGAGACCTTGTGAAAGCGTGAATCTTCACTGAGGCGTGAGACCTCGTGGAAAGCATGGATCTTCATTGAGGCGTGAGACCTCGTGAACAGCATGAAACTTCACTAAAGCGTGAGACTTCGTGCAAGTGTGTAAATTCACTGAGGCGTGAGACCTTGTGAAAGCATAAAACTTCACTGAAGCGTGAGACTTCGTCATTGTATAAGACTCCACTGAAGCGTGAGACTTTGTGAGAGCATTGATGACTCGAAGAGTAATCGTGAGTGTTTGCACTCATTTTACGATTAATTGTATTTTGTCGCAGAATCGACTTTTACCTTAGGGTAATCTTTTTAGAGACAATAAGTTAGTTAGAACACGTGGCGACGTGTCGAGTGAGGTCGGAGACGTTGTTTGGCTAATCACTTTGCATTCATGCACTCATTTTGAGGTATTAACACGAGACGGACTTCAGACCTCGGTGGATTCCAAAATGGTCATAAGACCCAAATTTCCACGTAAGAACACTGCGGTGATTCTTAGTAGCAGACGGAAATGGCAGACCTTCGGGTTCACTGCTGATCTGACTACACTTTGTGTGGTGTAAGAGACACGCGAGCGGAAATGGTCCCACCGTTGCTGGTGCTAGGATTGACTCGTTGATGCCCATCCGTTCCGGAATGCATTTGTTAACCGGCATTTCACTTCATGCAACATGCATACTGACTTAGTCGCTGAGTGTGATTGATAATTGTTAATCCTATTTGATGCATGCTAATTGTTATTATCGTCTTTTATATTTATTGTGAACTGTACAACCCTAGGATGCTATCTATAACTTATAAGCCTAAGTGGCTACTCCTTATCTTTACCTATTGGATTTATTATTTACATAATTCTTTGGAGTTGACCCTCGCGTCTTCTGTGTGTGCTTTGGCGGACTACGCCCTTTGTCAGATGTCCATGGCGGACTGATTCACGATGGTTCACCCTTCGGGGGGAACTAGGTTCGAGATGCCGGAACAGGAGCGCATCGCGGTAGCAAGAGGAGGACGGAAGGTGTACATAGACTTGGTTGTTCTGGATTCAGATTCGGACGACTATCACGCTAGCACGTAGTTCGGAGCGCTGGTGTGAGCTCCTCGAGATAGGATTAGTGTAGGAGTAGGGTCGTAGCTCTGATCGTCATTGTTTCTTTTGGGAACATGGTAGTTTCCCGCCGATAGCTTTTTGTGTGGTTTCTCTACGGAAATCACAGAGAGTTGGTTGGGCTAGGAGGTCTTCTTTTAGGCCGTTTGGGCTAACTCATTCTCATTTTTGAGGTTTGTGTTGCAGACACTTAACCTTTACTTTTGGTCTGTACATTTTGCCTACGGGCGTTACCTTCTGTTACTTCCCGTCACTGGAGGTTTACTCGTGACGTGGTTTGCTACTTACAGCGGGGGCTGTATTTATATTATATATTAGTTATGTTATCTTTTGTTGGGAGTTTATTTCTTTCAGTCTTTGGTTCTATTATCGGAAAAAAAAATTCACGTTTTTCCGCTTAAACTTTCTTTTTGGTTACTAAAGTGACGCCACCGAAATCGGGGTGTTACATTGGTTGAGACCTTTGATTCTTGCAACTGGAACCTGTAGCCCTTGCTTGATTCTGGACCCAGAAGCCTTGCAATTGTCTTCTCAGTTATGAT
The DNA here is from genome assembly GCF_012489685.1 of Lotus japonicus. Lineage (NCBI taxonomy): Eukaryota > Viridiplantae > Streptophyta > Magnoliopsida > Fabales > Fabaceae > Lotus > Lotus japonicus. The sequence goes on from NC_080046.1 coordinate 25,150,488, forward strand.
GATCCTTTTGCCCAGAATAAAGGATACTACTTGATGCTCATTGCAATCAGCGTGTTTCCAGAAATCCTTCACCAGCTTATCTTACACAGGACCACTGATCCTTTGAAAATACCCTTCCCAGCCTTGTACTTGAATCTCAGGACACAAGTCAAACCCATTTGCAGCAATGACATCAAAATCAAATCTCCATCCAGCAAGAAAATGGAGTTCTTCAGGAGCAAAGCAACAGGTGACCGCACATTGTCTCTGAGAAAGTGGGACAACATCCTCAGCATCTTGCACTTCATGTTGGGCACTCTTAGTCGAACGAGGACGCAGAACAGGACCCACTTGCCCTGTTGGAAGACCCACAACCATTTTGGGGAAAACTCTTCCATCGGCGGAATCAGACTTGTCACCGGAGTCAGCTCTTTCTTGATTCACCATTGTTGAGGATGAAGGTTTGGGTAGAAGAGAAAGGGTCGAAAGCGAGAGAGAATTGAAGAAGATAAGGGTTTGGCAAAAGCAAGAGAGAGAAATTAAAACCGAAAGTGATGGGAAACGTGTGTGCATAGTGGTTTTGAAGGTAACCATTGTTGATTAAAAAGCAAAGTGAAATCAACGGTTAAAAATTAAAGACATCATTACAAACAGTTGATACACATATCACACGGTGGAGAGAAGCACATCTACACTCATTACAACAGATTGTCAGCACGAGCACAAGGAACGATGTATCATAGCAACTGACACACGTTTACTGTCTCAGTTTCAGAGTAAGCAGCTATGGGTACTTAACCTCTGATAGAGTTACCTTCTGAACTAGACATCTTCTGATAGAGAAGCATCGTAGCCAGAGGTTCTGATCCATCTTCATGCTGGACAAAAGTCCATATTTAGATTTTTCAGAATGAAATTAAATCTATCCTCTGCTAAGGGCTTTGTAAAGATAACTGCCCATTAAATCTATCATCTGCTAAGGGATTTGTAAAGATATCTGCCCATTGATATACATCAAAAACTGGGGTATACTCCCCCTTTTTGTCATAAGCAAAAAGCTTGGGGTGTGAAAAACTTAGCTTGAAGTACAAGGTACTCCCCCGTAAGGAAGGACTAAGTTCAAAAAGATGGAGAATTAATTAATGATGAAAAAGAGAATAGCGGATTAAAGAGAGGAGTTAATGCATGTGTAGAACGTTTACCACCGGCCACGGGAGTAAAGAGAAGCGTCAGTTACCAAGGACTTACCCTCGAGAAACTGCAAGAGCAATAACTTCCGGAGAGAAAAGGATGCTTATATAAAGCGATTAGGAGCACAGTAAGCTTCACAACAAGATTAATTCCAATTAAAACATGGCATCATACATGGTTGCATTAGAGGAGCTCAGGAAGAAGGCCTTTGAAGAAGATTTGTTCTTTAATGTTAGGCATCCAGATGGTTCAAAAACCATACATGAGCTTACCACATCGCTGCTGGAAAGGGATCTTAGTCCAGAGATGGAGAAAGATCTGAAGGAGTTCCTCTGCTACGTGGAGGAGATTCAGGAGCTGTGCATGCTGGAGCTGGATCTGCTGGAAGAAAAGGAAGCAGTGGAAAAGACTCTGGAGACGATAGAAGATCGTCTGGAGAGGGAGGATCTGAGCAAAAGGCTTGGCAACATAGAGTACATGCTCGATCGTCTGGAGAAGGAAAGAGTGGAGCAGCGCCAAGAGTGTAGGAGAATGAGAAATGATCCTCCATTCTAGAGTTATGTAAATGTATGATGTAATATGTAATGGTTATATAAATAAAAGATTTTTTTTTTCAAATATATGTTATGATAAATGCAAGAAGGAACATGAAATGAACAAGCACATATAAAACATGGAAGCAAATATCTTAAAGTTAAGAAAACAAAGAACTAAAAGTTTATCAATTAAAAAAAAAACAATAGAGATCCTAAAAACTAAGGTTTGGCAGTGCGACGCAGGAGCTCTTGAATTGCTTCATTCATGCTGAACAGGAGAGTCTCATGAGTGTTAAGACGTTGTTCCAAAATAGCAAGTCTGGAAGAACATGGCTGAGTAGAAGTAGATGGAACATCCTGAGCAGAGTGAGGAGCTTGAGTGGATTGTGAAGTAGCACTTGTGAAAGGCACTGGTGCAAGAACTTGACCTCTGAGAGCTTCAGCTTCAGCCTGTAGCCTTTCAACTTCTTTCAGTGCTTCTAACTTTGCATTTTCAATTTGTTCAGCTTCTAGGCGTGCAGCTTCCTCTTCTTGTTCTTTCTTCTTTCTCGCTTCCTCAATAGCTTCAAGTAACTCAACCCTTAGCTGTTGTTCAAGCATAGCCACTCTTCTGTTGAAACGCTGCCTAGCAGCTTCAATCCTCTGATCCCTTTCAGCTGTGAGATGATGCATCATGATAGGAACTTGAGCAATCATTCAATCACTCAGATGATTCCATTCTTCAGCAACAGAGTCAGGATTCTCATGAAGGTCAATGTGACCTTGCACATTGCGAATCATTAATGATGCTTCATAATTAAACATACTGATGCACTCAAGAAGGGAGTTAGGTTTGAGATAGGTATAGGGAACAGGTGGGGGTGGTTACTGCTATTGGCTTCAGAAGCACCTTGAGGAAAACCAACATCTTAAGTTTGAACATTTGAATTGTTGATCTCAAGGTTAGGCTGAGAGGTTTCAACCTCAGGGTTTGGAGATCTAACCGAAGAATGATTAGAGACTGAGTTTTCTGGTTGAACAGGTTCTGGTTGAACAAGTTATGGTTGTGAGGGAAGTGTTGGTTGGATGGGTTGAGATGAAGGAGATGCTACATTCATAGGGACTACTGGAATGGGATGATCTGGATCAACTAGACGTTCTGGTCTAGGTCCAGGATATCTCCTTGGGCTTGGAACGGTATGGTAGTACTCAGGAATTGCATACTCTTTTTCTTTCGCAATTTGATCAAATTTGCGAATGGATTTAGAGTTATTGGAGGGTGAGGAGTCAGCAACATTTGTGGGAAAAGATACAGAGGGACAAGGAGTTGTATTTCTATATCGGTTGTTTTGCGGACCGGATGATCTGATGCTCTAAGGGCAAAGTGATCAGAGGTTCTGGGTTCATGTTGAGATTGTTCAGAAATAATAGGTTCAGAGGCTTGTGGGTTGTATTGAATGGTTATAGGTGACGTAGGTTCAGAGGGTCTTGGAGTCTGAAGCATATTCCAAAGAGGTGCTTCTTCATGAGAAGGTTGAAAAAATGAAGATCTAGGTGAAGTGGGTGGAGAAGTGTTTTGTTCAGCTGGTTGAGACTCTTGAATAGAAGAGAGTGGGGTAGCAGTTCGGTTAAGAAGTGCAGAAATAGGGAGTGCATCAAATGCATTTAAATCATCATCATTAAATGCAATAGCAAACTTACTTGATGATCTCACTGCAGACCGAGTAACTCTGGCAGGACCCTCAGTTCTGGTTACTTCAACAGCTGGTTCCACACGGGTTGGCCTCTCCACTATTCTCACATGCTTCTTTGACTTCTTTGGTGGAGGAGGAGCATCATCATTATCACCATCAGATGGAGCATCTGGCTTGGTGGGTTCCTCATGCTTCCTCTTAAGCTTGTCATTCTTCTTCTTCTGATCAACTCCATCAGAAGGATCAGACTCTTCAGAGGATTCCTCAATAATTATTTTTCTCTTCTTCTTCTTCTTGGGAGAAGAATCAAATTCTGGAGCTGGTGGTAAGGTTCTGAAGAACTCGTCCACATCTATTTCATACCCTTGTTCCCTCAAGTCAGCTAGATAGTGCAAGACAGCAACTGGATCATCAGCTTGGGACCACAGAGGGTAATTGATTAGAGGGACTCTTCTCTGTCTGGCTTCATCAGAGGTGTCTTCATGAGCAGGTGCAACCTTTGTCTTGATCAATCCCATCTTCTTCATGGATGTGGAGGTGAAGACATCACCAACAACAGTCGTCAGATCCTCTGTGCAGCCTGCCTTAGTCAGATCTTCTATCAACTTGCTTTCAATAAATAGGTCTGAGAGTAATCTTCCAAGGGAAATGTATCTGATAGCAGACTTTAGAGAAGTAGTTGTTATGGATTTCCTGATGCACTCTTTGAGGTAAGAGAACAAGAAGAAGGGAAGGCAGATCTTCTTGCGGTCCTGAATGAAGAAGAGCATCACTTTCTGGCAAAAGTTGATGTAGTTAGGAGAGCTTCCCTTTGGCCTTTGATTGATGAAATGAAGCAGAATCTTGTGCCAAATCCTCAGCTTAGGATGGAGTTCTACTACTTTGTAGTCACTCTTGCCTGACTTATAGTTTGTGTAAAGAGCTTTGTTGGTTTCTTCTTTGGTCTTGGGTTTCACCTTTGATTCCGTCAGTTGGAATCTGTAGCCTGTGCCAGTGTTCTCACCCAGAAGATCAACAATCGATTTCTCCCAGATGATGATTCTTCTGCCAGCAATGTAGGAAACCACTTGGTTATCATCACAATCGGCATGTTTCCAGAATTCCTTTACCAACTTGATGTAAACTAGACCACGAAGCCTGTTGAAATATTCTTCCCACCCTTGGGCTTGAACTTCAGGACGAAGATCATACCCATTTGCAGCAATGTTGTCAAGGTCGAATCTCCATTCAGCAAGAACCTGGAGTTCATCAGGAGAGTAGACACATGTAATGACATAGCCCCTTTGTGCGAGAGGAATCATCTGTCCTGTAGCTTGAGCTTCTGGTTAATTTCTCTGACTCGCAGAGCCCGATTGACCGGTAATTTGACCTACTACCATGACAGGAAATCTTCTTCCGTCGATAGTTTCACCTCTGTTAGATTTCACCATCTCTGAAGCGGTTGAAGGTTTGGGTGGAAAGGAAGAGGATGAATAGAGAGAGAGAGATCGTGGGGATTAAGGGTTCGCAACCGAAGAGAGAGAGAGTAAATCAGAAAGTGATGGAGAACGTGTGTGTATAGTGGGTTTTTGAAAATAACTGTTGTTGATTAAAAACAAGGTAAAATCAACGGTTAAAAATTAAAGACATCATAGCAACACATAACACACGATGGAGAGAAGCACATCAACACTCATTACGACAGACTATCAGCACGGGCAAAAGGAACGATGTATCATTGCTACTGACACACGTTTACTGTCTCAGCTTCAGAGTGAGCACCAATGGGTACTTAAACTCTGATGGAGTTACCTTCTGAACTAGACATCTTCTAGTAAAGAAGCATCATAGTCACAGGTTCTGATCTATCTTCATGCTTGACAAAAGTCCATATTCAGATTTTTCAGAATGAAATTAAATCTATCCTCTTCTAAGGGCTTTGAAAAGATATCTGCCCATTGATGGTCAGTATCAACAAACTTCAGAAGAAGTACGCCCTTCTAAACATAATCTATAATAAAATGATACTTTACCTCAATGTGTTTTTCCCTTGAGTGTAAGATAGGATTCTTACTCAGTGAGATTGCAGCAGTGTTATCACAATAGATTGGGATGTTGCTCTCAAGGATTTGATAATCCTCCAGCTGATGTTTCATCCAGAGCATCTGAGTGCTGCAAATTGCTGCTGAGATATATTCTGCCTCTGCAGTAGATAGTGCAATGGTTGATTGCCTCTTGCTTGCCCATGAGACTAAGTTGCTTCCCAGAAATTGACAATTTCCAGAAAGGCTTTTTTTCTCTGTTCTATCTCCAGCATAATCAGCATCACAGTAACCAGAAAGCTTATACTCTGATGTTTTCTTATACATCAAGCCAAGGTTAGTGGTGCCTTTCAGATATCTCAGGATCCTCTTAACAGCAGTTAAGTGGGTTTCCCTCGGATCTGATTGGAAACGAGCACATAAATGAACACTAAACAAAATATCTGGACTAGATGCAGTTAAGTATAGAAGAGATCCTATCATACCACGATAGAGCTTCTGAAAAACTTTACCACTTGCATCTTCTTTCTCCAGGATGCATGTAGGATGCATTGGAGTCTTAGCAATTGTATATTCTGTCATGTTGAACTTCTTCAGAAGTTCTTTAGTGTACTTCCTCAGATGGATGTACGTTCCTTCTGGTGTTTGATCAACTTGTATACCACAAAAGTACTTAAGTTCTCCCATCATACTCATTTCAAATTCAGCCTGCATCATCTCAGAAAATTCTTTGCATAAAGATTGATTAGCAGATCCAAATATAATATCATCAACATAAATTTGCTCAATTAAGATATCATCTTTGTACGTTTTGCAGAAGAGAGTTGTATCTACTTTACCCCTTACAAACTCATTTTCCAGAAGGAATGAGCTGAGTCTCTCATACCATGCTCTGTGAGCTTGCTTCAGACCATAGAGAGATTTCTTCAATTTAAAAACGTGGTCAGGATTCTGCTCATCTTCAAAACCTGGGGGTTGGTGCACGTAGACTTCCTCCGAGATGTAACCATTCAGGAAGGCACTCTTAACATCCATCTGATGAAGGATTATGTTGTGATTCACTAAGAAAGAGATCAGCAGTCAGATTGCTTCTAGTCTTGTTACTGGAGCAAATGTTTCAGTATAGTCTATTCCTTCCTGCTGACTATAGCCTTGAGCAACTAGCCTTGCCTTGTTTCTGACTACATCTCCTTTCTCATTCAGCTTGTTTCTGAAAATCCATTTGGTTCCAATCACATGAACACTTTGAGGTTTCTTGACAAGGCTCCAAACATCATTCTTGGAGAATTGATTCAGTTTTTCCTCCATTGCCAAAATCCAGTCTTTGTCTTGAAGAGATTCATCGATAGATTTTGGTTCAATTAAGGATACCAATCCCTTCAGACTTAGCAGAGTCTCTTCAGAGGGTCTGAAGGCTGATATGGTTCTGACTGGTTCATCTTTGTTACCCAGAATCAATTCCTTAGGATGAGCCGCAGTGATTCTGCTCTTCTTCTGAGATTGTAAATCAGAGGGACCAGCTTCTTCTGGTTCATCTTGCTCTGGCTCATCTTCCTCTGGAGCTTTGTCTTTGTCAGGAACATTTATACTTAAATCTGCAAACTTCTCAACTAGCTTTGACTGATCAGAGTCAAGCTTATCATCAAATCTAACATGAATAGATTCTTCAATTGTTTTAGCATCAGTATTATAAAATCTAAAACCTTTAGATCGATCAAAATAACCAAGTAATAGACATTTAGAAGACTTAGCATCAAACTTATGCAATCTATCCTTAGTGTTTAAAACATAACAAACACAACCAAAAGGATGAAAGTAAGAAATGTTGGGTTTTATTTTCTTCCACAATTCATAAGGAGTCTTATTCAGAATTATCTCACAGAGATTCTGTTCTGAATGTAACATGCTGTGTTTACTACCTCTGCCCAAAAGTGCTTAGACAAGCCAGTTTCTTGGAGCATGGTTCTAGCCATCTCCTAAGGGTTCTGTTCTTCCTCTCAACAACACCATTTTGTTGTGGAGTTCTAGGATAAGAGAAATCATGTGCAATTCCATAGGAATCAAACAGACTCTCAAACTTGTCATTCTCAAACTCTCCACCATGGTCACTTTTGACATGCACAATCCTACAAGCCTTCTCATTTTGCACTTGGGCTATGAAGGTAGAGAACACAAAATGAGACTCATCCTTGCGGGATAGAAATTTTACCCATGTCCAACGGCTATAGTCGACAACAATGACCATCCCATATCTCTTGCCACCTATAGACTCAGTTTTCACTGGTCCAAACAGGTCGATATGCAGAAGTTTCAACGACCTTGAGGTAGAGACAACATTCTTTGCCTTGAAAGGGACTTTTGTGAATTTGCCTTTCTGACATGCTTCACAGAGAGCATCTGAAGAGAACTTCAGAGTGGGTAAGCCCCTGACAAGGTTGAGCTTACTCAGTTGAGAAATCTTTCTCACACTGGCATGCCCTAACCGTCTAAGCCATACCCATTGCTCCTCATTAATAGAAAGAAGGCACTTCACATTCTGAGATTCCAACTCAGATAATCTGATCTTATAAATGTTGTTCATCCTCTTGTTGTTAAACAGAACAGAGCCATCGATCTGACTTACAGCCCGGCAGGATTTTTGATTGAAAATAACATCATAACCCTTGTCAGCTAATTGACTTATAGACAATAAGTTATGAGTTAAGCCGTCTACCAATAAAACATTATCAATGCATGGACTACTATCAACACAAATAGTACTAGTACCAACAATTTTACCCTTCTCGTTGCCACCAAAGCCAACTTCGCCTCCAGGCTTAAGTTTTAGCTCTTGGAACATACGCCTTTCTCTCGTCATGTGATGCGAGCATCCACTGTCCAGATACCATGACTGGTGTTTCAGTAGAGCTATTAAGGATATCTGCAACAAAGATAATCTTATCCTTAGGTACCCACTTTTTGGGTCCTCTCTTGTTAGTTACCTCAGAGGTTCTGATCACTTTGGGTTTCTCAACGTGATAGTGTAAAGGAATTTTGGCATGATATTTAGACATGGAGACAATTCCCTTTTTGAGAGGGGGGTTAGCAACTTTAACATGCAATGGTTCAGGCAATATAGTACTGGAGGGTACAAAACATTCATATAAGGATTTAGCCTTAGGCATAGGAGGCTCATTTATATTGGGTCTAGAATAGCCAATGTCATGCATTCCATTTCTGCTTACGCCATAGATCATCGTGTAAGATCAAGGTTTGATCAGTGGTTACATCTCTATATTTTGATGATTACAATTAAGGTTTGTGATGATGAACAATTGTGGTACCCTAACATTTGTCTCTTTTAGTTGTGACAAACAGGTTCTGATTCTGGCCCAAGCCGATTCCTTCAGAAGATGAAGAACCAAGGGTTACTAAAAAGAGAGCTCTAAAGCTTACCATGTTCGTTCAGAACAGTGGCAAATCCTTCAGAAGTTCTGAAGATAGAAGCTCTCAAGAGGTACTGAAGAACCGGAGTCAGAAGCTCTGAAGACCAGAGATTCCAAAAGGAACGGTCCTGACAGTAGAAGACTCAAGTTCTGAAGACCTGTAAGAAGTTGGCTCTGAAGACCTAAGCTATTCTAGCTCAGACGTTCAGAAGTTCTGAGGAACTTGTTCAGAAGCAGAAGTTGCAAGGTCAGAGGATCCAAGCTTCCGTCTGACTCTGATCAGAAGCTTCACCAACGTTCATCTGAAGCACTCCAGATCATAAGTCAGCTGGTGAAAGGACAGGTCACTGTCATAGTACACATCGTACAGTCTCAGGCTGTCTGCCCCCTACCTCGTTCAGCCTAGCAGTTTGATATTACAAGATTGCCACTCCAATGGGCAAAACCCTAGCAACGGCTACACCATATGCCTTGGAGTATATAAGGGCTGAAGAAAGAAGAAAGAAGCTAAGAAAATTTTCTGAAACCATTCAACTTATTCTAGCCGATCTCTTAGCAATATTTCTTCATTGTTCTTAAACATCTGAGTTTACCATTAGCTTTTCAGAAGCAATTCTTGTAAACCCAAAAGTCTTTACAAATACTTTGTAAGTTCCTTGAGAGACCAAGTTTGGTCGGATCTTGAGAGGACTAAATCAAGGTTGATTCAGTGTTTAGCTAGTCTTGAGAGGATCGGTAGATCAGCTTCTTAAGAGTATACTAGTGAGAAAATCAGTGTATTGTTAGTCACTTAGCAGGAAGCAAAGTGCAGTTGTAACACTCATTGATTTTAGTGAATTGCCTTCATCAGAAGAAGGAAGAAACCACCTTCACGAGTGGACTGGATTAGCTTGAGCTTTTATCTCAAATGAACCAGGATAAAATACTTGCGTGCTATACTTCATACCCTTCAGCACCTTGTTCTTATATTTGAGTTTGGAAAAAGTTCAAAAGTATATCTTTTATTTAAAAACTATATTCAAACCCCCTCTTTCTAGTGTTTTTCGCACCTTCAATTGGTATCAGAGCTCCGGTTCTGATTTAAACACTTAACAATGATCAGTGATCCAGAACCTAGTGTGAAAAACAACGATGGCCCAAGCCAATACTTCCGCTGACAACAACAAGAACAACCAACTCAGAGCACCGGTCTTTGATGGTGAAAAGTTTGAATACTGGAAAGATAGAATCGAAAGTTATTTCCTTGGCACTGACCCAGATCTCTGGGATATGGTCATGGAAGGCTATACTGATCCAGTAGATGCTTCAGGAGTGAAGATCCCCCGTAGTGAAATGACTGACGCTCAGAAGAAGCGTTTCAAGGATCATCACAAGGCGAAGTCTATGCTGTTCAGCTCAATATCATATATTGAATATGAGAAGATCTCTGACAAAGAAACAGCAAAGTCCATCTATGACTCCCTGGTCATGACGCAGGAAGGAAATGAAGAAGTCAAGGAGACCAAGGCTCTTGCTCTCATAAAACAATATGAGCAGTTTAAGATGGAATCTGGTGAAACCATTGAGGAGATGTACTCAAGGTTCCAAACTCTGATTGCTGGAATCAGAGTGCTAAACAAGAGCTACTCTACTGGTGATCATGTCAAAAGGATCATCAGAAGTTTGCCTAAGGAGTGGATGGCTTTTGTCACTGCACTAAAACTCTCAAGGAATCTGAACTCCTTGAAGCTAGAAGAGCTTGTGAGTCATCTCAGAAGCCATGAGATTGAACTCAAAGAGCACAAGCCTCAAAAGAAAGACAAATCTATTGCTCTTAAGTCAAAATCTGACAAAGCGAAAGCTTATCAGGCAGAAGAAGAAGATTCCTCTGAAGAATTATCACATGCGTATGGTGATGAAGAGCTATATCTTTTCACAAAGAGATTAAGCAAACTCTGGAAGAACAGACATAACAAGGGAAAAGGACTAAAGACACCTGTCATGGTACCTGGACAGTGGATGCTCGCGACACATGACGGGCATAAGGTCTATATTCCAAAAGCTGATGCCGCTTAAGTCAGGAGGAGATGTTGGCTTTGGTGGAAACCAGAAGGGAAAAATCATTGGAAAAGGCTCCATAGGAGATGGAAAAATTCCAGTCATTAATGATGTACTTCTGGTGGAAGGATTATTGCATAACCTGCTCTCCATAAGCCAAATAGCTGACAAAGGTTATGATGTGATCTTCAATCAAACCGGCTGCAAAGCTGTCGGTCAAAGAGATGGATCTATTTTGTTTTCTGGGAAGAGAAGAAATGATATTTACAAAATCAAATCTTCTGAACTGCTATCTCAGAAGGTCAAGTGTCTCATGTCCGTTAATGATGAGCAATGGGTTTGGCACAGACGTCTAGGGCATGCCAGCCACAAGAAGATCTCTCAACTAAGCAAGCTAAATCTCGTCAGAGGATTGCCTCGTCTGAAGTTCTCATCAGAGGCTCTGTGTGAAGCTTGTCTGAAGGGAAAATTCACTAAGAATCCTTTTAAAGCAAAGAATGTGGTATCTACAACAAGACCCCTTGAGCTACTTCACATTGACCTCTTTGGACCAGTGAAAACTGAATCCATTTGAGGAAAGAAGTATGGGTTGGTCATTGTGGATGACTACAGCAGGTGGACATGGGTAAAGTTCTTAAGGCACAAGGATGAAACAAACACTATGTTCACCAACTTCATTACCCAAGTTCAGAAGGAGTTCCAAACTTCAGTGATTATTGTCAGAAGTGATCATGGTGGAGAATTTGAGAACAAAGCCTTTGAAGAATTGTTCAACTCTCAAGGGATCTCTCACAGCTTCTCCTGTCCTCGCACTCCTCAACAAAATTGAGTTGTTGAAAGAAAGAACATAACTCTTCAGGAGATGGCTCGCACCATGATGCCAGAATCAAATATGGCCAAGCACTTCTGGGCAGAAGCAATCAACACTGCATGCTATATCCAGAACAAAATCTCCATCAGACCAATTCTGGAGAAGACTCCTTATGAGCTATGCAAAGGAAGACAACCTGATATCTCTTACTTCCATCCATTTGGAAGTACTAACTACATGCTTAACACTAAGAAGCAATTGGGTAAATTCGATTATAAAGCTTTAAAATGCTATTTTCTTGGTTATTCTAAAAGATCCAAAGGTTTTAGAATTTATAATATTGTCCATCAAACTGTTGAGGAATCTATCCAAATTAGATTTGATGATAAAACCTTCAGAAGAGACTCTTCTGAGTCGGAAAGATCCAAAGTTGTTTGAAAGATTTGCAGATCTTAGCATTAATCCATCCGAAGCTAATCAACCAAAAGTCAGTCCAGAGGATGTTGCTCCAGAGGCAGAAGCATCTGAAGATGCTCCACCAACTTCTGATCAACTTCATAAGAAGAAGAGAATAGTTGCTTCTCATCCAGAAGAACTGATCATCGGCAACAAAGATGCTCCTGTCAGAACTAGGTCCATGCTCAAACCTTCAGAAGAGACTCTTCTGAGTCTGAAGGGACTTGTATCTCTCATTGAGCCCAAATCAGTTGATGAAGCTCTTGAAAATAAAGGTTGGATTCTAGAAATGCAAGAAGAGCTAGATCAGTTCACCAAGAATGATGTCTGGTCCTTAATGCCAAAACCCAAGGGTTTCCATGTCATAGGAACCAAGTGGGTATTCAGAAACAAGCTGAATGAAAAAGGAGAAGTGACGAGAAACAAGGCAAGACTGGTGGCTCAAGGCTACAGTCAACAAGAGGGGATTGATTACACTGAGACCTTTGCTCCTGTGGTAAGGCTTGAAGCTATAAGGCTACTGATCTCCTTCTCAGTGAATCACAACATCATTCTTCATCAGATGGATGTCGAGAGTGCCTTCCTTAATGGCTACATTTCTGAAGAAGTGTATGTCAAGCAACCTCCTGGCTTTGAAGATGACAAGCATCCGGAGCATGTTTACAAGCTCAAGAAGTCACTCTATGGACTGAAACAGGCTCCCAGAGCTTGGTATGAAAGGCTCAGCTCCTTTCTTCTACAGAATGAGTTTGTCAGGGGTAAAGGTGACAATACTCTTTTCTGCAGAACCTACAAGGATGATATTCTTATAGTTCAAATTTATGTTGATGACATTATATTTGGCTCTCCTAATCCTTCTCTTTGCAAGGAATTCTCTAAGACGATGCAGGCTGAATTCGAAATGAGCATGATGGGAGAACTCAAATACTTCCTGGGAATTCAAATTGATCAACGACCAGGAGTCACTTATATCCATCAGAAGAAGTATACTTTGGAACTTCTGAAGAAGTTCAACATGAGTGACTGCGACATCTCTAAGAATCCAATGCATCCAACATGCATTCTTGAGAAAGAGGAAGTTTCCTCTAAGGTTTGTCAGAAGCTATATCATGGAATGATAGGCTCTCTTCTTTATTTAACAGCTTCCAGACCTGATATATTGTTTAGTGTGCATCTCTGTGCTGGATTTCAATCAGATCCTAGAGAGACTCACTTAACAACTGTTAAGAGGATCCTCAAATATCTGAAAGGAACCACTAACCTTGGCTTGATGTATAGAAAAACATCAGAGTATACACTTTCAGGTTTTTGTGATGCTGACTTTGCTGGGGACAGAGTGGAAAGGATAAGCACCTCAGGGAGTTGCCATTTCCTTGGAGCAAATCTTGTCACTTGGTCAAGCAAGAGACAGAACACAATTGTCTATCAACTGCAGAAGCAGAATATTTCTCAGCTGCCACTTGCTGTACACAAACCATATGGATGAAGAATCATCTAGAGGACTATGGTTTGTCTCTGAAGAAGGTTCCTATCTACTGTGACAACACACCTGCTATCTCACTCAGCAAAAATCCCATTCTACAGGCACATAGAGGTAAAGTATCATTATATTCGAGATCATGTTCAGAAGGGCACTCTATCATTAGAGTATGTTGATACTGACCATCAGTGGGCAGATATCTTCACTAAGCCCTTAGCAGAAGATAGGTTTTTATTTATTCTTGAAAATCTGAACATGGACTTTTGTCCAGAGTAAGGTTCTCTTCAGAACTTCTGACCATGGTGCCTCTAAAGTCATCAGATGTTACCCTTTCATAAGGTACTCGATCAGAAGCTCTTAACCCACCGGTTAAATTTCTGTGGTAGGCAACAATACACATGTCACTTCATTTGTGACATAGTTCCTTGAGTCGCGTGGTGTATCTGCTATAATGATGATGCCTACTCTCCTCCACTATGCTATTTTCAGACTAATTATTTTACAAACCGTTGATTTTGCTTTTCACTTTTTGCCTTTTAAAATCTCAACGGTTACTATTAAAGCCACTATATGCACGATCTCACACACGATCTAATTCACACACATACACAAACGGTTTTCATAATGCTTGTGTGCATTGAATTTCATTTACTCTTCTCCCTCCAATATTTCCTTCTCTCTGAACCCTAAACCCACATTCTTGAGAATCATGGGCAAATCAAGGAAATCAAGAGCAAATGTTACTGCCTCTTCCAAACTAACTGCTAAAGAGCAAGAGAAACAAAGATTTGAAGAAGCTCAGCAAATTCTGAACACGGAAAATGTGGTCACCTGCGTCAAGAAGGCTGAAGAACTGGTTGTGTGCAACGAAGCAAGAGTGGACTTCGACAATCTGGCTGAGCATGGGTTTGACATCAGGGATCAAGTAGACTTGCAAGGTTGGTCTGGTTATTTCAATAGGCTCTGCGGACCCATCTATTACAAATTAGTTGTTGAATTCTGGAAAAATGCTGTCTGCAACGACTACTTTGTCGTTTCTCATGTACTAGATAGGAAGATTGTTATTTCTGAGGAATCCATTGCAAAATTGTTGGGAATGGAGTTCCAACAGGGGAAGAGAATCAAAAATGTGGATGCTAATGTTCCTGTCATGAGAAAATTAGTAAATAAAGCCATCTATGACAACTGGTCTTTGGAGAAGACGAAGTATGGCATAAAGGATCTGAAGCCAACAATGAAAATCTGGCAGAAGATTTTCATCTACTGCATTCACCCCAGAACGAGAGGAACTGACTACCTTAATGCAACTCAAAAGGTAATCATGTACTATATTTCTAAGGGTGAGAATGCTTAGAAGCAAAGGAGATCCAATCACTCTTGAGGAATTCATCAAGAATCTTCCTGATAGTCCTCCTGAGGTGCCAACAAGGAGGTCCAAGAGAACAACCAGCAAGCCTTCAGATCCCAAAGGCAAAGGGATTCTGATAGAGAAGACCAAGAAGATAAAAGCAGCATCAAAGTCTGTAGTCATCAAGGAACCCGTTCCAGAACTTTCTCCTGAAAGAACTCCAGTGGAGTCATCTCAGGAATCTCAATCTGATAGTTCTGAGAGCTCTATGGATTCTTCCACTGGAACCCAAGAAGAAGAAGTTCCACCTAGAAAGGATGTCAAGAGGAAAGCAATCATAGAAGAATCTTCTGATGAGGAAACTGAAGATGATGATGTTCCTCTGGTCAAAAGGCAAAGAATTCAAGCAACCCAAATTGAGGAAGAAGTTGAGCAGGATGACTGTGAGATTATTGAGAATGTGCTCCAAGTCATAAGGGAATCAGCAGAAGCTGACGAATCCACTGATTCTAATGTAGAGCCCATAGGCAAGAGAATGAAACTACCTCTGAAGGGTCCACTTCAGAAGAAGGAGTCAGAACCAAAGCAAGCTTCTGAAACTCTTGCAGAGGTACAAAGAGAAAGGAGATCAAAGATAGCGTTAGATCCTGCAAGGACTGCTAGACTCACCAGATCTACCATACTAAGAGAATCAAGTAAGGAATTTACTAAAAGCATTAATTTAGATTCTACTTTAGTAGTTATTCATGAACAACCTGTACCTATATCTACATCCCTTCCAACATCAACCCAAACAGTTTTACCCTAAACAGAACCTCAAACAAAAGCTCCCCACTCAAACATCCAAACTGTTACCACCTCCATTCCATCCATCCCAATTCAAACCTCTTCCACATTCACCACCACTGAGTCTGCACCCCTCTTCAATTCATTCATCAAGGATATCGCTTAGAGTGAAGCCACCTTAAGGGACTTGGTTCAGCAGTTCACACCCAAACCTCAATCCACCTCAAGAACTCTTCTAATAACTGAATCTGGGGAGATTCCTGCTGAGAAGGACGATGAAGATGAGGATGTTCAGATTCTAGAACCTCCCTTCAATGTGCAACCTATCCAGCAGGTAGCCTCCTACTTTGAAGATGTGCTCCCTGATGCTGTTGCTGAGTCCTCCTATGTGTCCTTGTCTCACTACTCCACAGTGAACTCAAGAGATCTGAGTTTCACTTCACCTGAGAAGACTGCTACATCCAGACAAAGACAAGAGACAATTCCTGAAATTGAACGCATGGATGAATCAGATCATTCTGGACAAGGAAAAGCTCATGTGGATGAATCAATGCCTTCGGGGCAAATGAGGACTGAAAGTTCAAATGCATCAAGTTCAAATGCAACCAACTCTCCTACCGGCCACAGAATCTTATTCAGCTCATTCAGGAGTTCTCTGATGAAGCAACCAGAAGACTGCAATGGCTGTATCAAGTAACTTATAATCAATTTGATGCATCTCTGGTTGATGGCATGTGGTATGCTTTTGGAAGATGGTCAGAAAGTAGGGCTTCTGAGATTGAGAAGCAGCTTAGCAGATAGAAGCGTCTAAGAGTTCATGATGCTTCAGAAAGAGCTTATGAGCAGAGGCAGAGGGTGTTACACAAGGTCTGTGAGCCCATGAGAAGGGCCATGGCTGAAAGAACTCATGTTGTCTCTGAACGTACCTCAGAAGATGCTGATATGATTTCAGCAGAGGTTGCAGAGGACAGTGCTGAAGAGATCATTATTCATGAGACTGCAGAGGTTGATGAAGTTCAGATGGAAATGCCTACTCAAGCTGCGGCAGAAGTTCAGGCACCTACAGATGTTCCTATTCAAGCTCCAGAACCAGCTCCACAACCGAAAGTTGCTCTCCTGGCTGCCAGAATTGATAGGATACAAGATGATCAGCAGAGGCTGTTTCAGATGGTTGAACATCAAGGACTTATTCAGAGTGAACAAAGTCGGCAGATTCAGGAATCCTCCAGCAGAATGGAAGCCATGATGAAGTATCTGATCGAGAATCTCCCATCTTCATCCAAGCCTTGAACCCCTCTTATCTATCTTTCATGCATAATTTATTTTAATTATCTGTGAACTTAATTCATGTTTGACTGTGTTTAATTTTGCAACACTTATTCAATGCACCGTCCATTTCTTTTAGTAACTCACATGCATTTATGATTCGTTGAGTTTTATACATGTTTTTCTGTTACTTCCCTTCCTTATAATTTGTTGCTACCCCTCTTCCTCATCACAACTCAACTCAATTCTCTTCTCTTCTCAAACCAAGAATGACTTCTGTTGAATTGATCTCTGAACTCAAGACTCTGGTATTTGACCAGGTCTATCCCTGGAGTGTTAATCTCTCTATTTCTCAAATCTCTCAAGCTCTTGGGAAGATTGAGAATCTTTTAGACTGTTGGCTGACATCCCATCAGACTCACTGTCTTCAAAATCTTCAGGAAGTTCTGAACGACCTCCTTCGTCTGGCCTCTCGCCGGAAGGACCTTGAAGCTCAGTTCGAGGGCATTTGTGTGCTTCTTGAACATGAAGAAGATCAAGAAGAAGCAGGTCAAGATGCTGCCTCCACTCCTGCTATCTATGAAAGTGAAGTTCTGAAGGAAGAACTGGCTACCCAGTTAGCCTCCATTTATCAGGACATTCGTCCCCTGCACCTTCAGCTTCTTTCCATGAAGGACTCTCGTGCCTTCTTATGTATCTAGGACTAGTTTTCTTCGTCCTTTCTATCCTCTGTACTCTTTCTTCGTTTATTAATAATAACAAGCGTCTTATCTGCATTACTTCCTTGGATGTTATTGTTATTGGTTGTGTTTTCCACTCTTTTTGCTTATGACAAAAAGGGGGAGTACATAAAATGGTTTTTGATAAAATTTTAACTTTGCTTATATTATATAATAAAACCAGTAGAGGAGAATAAGTATCAAATACTTATAGCACATAGATATTGCCAAGCGTCGCCTAAAACAAGGAATACATTTTGTTCAAATCTGAACTTATATGTCTCTGATGCCTTATTCCAATACACCTAGACAATACTCTATGTTTCCATGTGATCTACGCGAGTTCTGAACCATCAATTTCTGATGAGTATACATCCTTCTACGACTCCGAATCTAGACTCTTCATCATCTCATCAAGTCATAGATTCAGGGGGAGTCAGGGGAGACTCTAGCTCAGAATCAAGTGCAATACTAGATTCAGAAGGAGCAACATAAACCATTACACAAGGATAAGTTTAAACTCTGATCTCTTCTCTCTTGTGTATTCAGTTTATTGTTTAAGAATTGTTCATCAAAATACTTGTTTTGTCATCATCAAAAAGGGGGAGATTGTAAGATCAAGGTTTGATCAGTGGTTGCATCTCTATATTTTGATGATTACAATTAAGGTTTGTGATGATGAACAATTGTGGTACCCTAACGTTGGTCTCTTTTAGTTTTGACAAACAGGTTCTGATTCTGGCCCAAGCTGATTCCTTCAGAAGAAGAAGAACCAAGGGTTACTAAAAAGAGAGCTCTAAAGCTTACCATGTTCGTTCATAACAGTGGCAAATCCTTCAGAAGTTCTGAAGATAGAAGCTCTCAAGAGGTACTGAAGAACCGGATTCAGAAGCTCTGAAGACCAGAGATTCCAGAAGGAACGGTCCTGACAGTAGAAGACTCAAGTTCTGAAGACCTGTAAGAAGTTGGCTCTGAAGACCTAAGCTATTCTAGCTCTGACGTTCAGAAGTTCTGAGGAACTTGTTCAGAAGCAGAAGTTGCAAGGTGAGAGGATCCAAGCTTCCGTCTGACTCTGATCAGAAGCTTCACCAACGTTCATCTGAAGCACTCCAGATCATAAGCCAGCTGGTGAAAGGACAGGTCACTGTCATAGTACACATCGTACAGTCTCGGTCTGACCGCCACCTACCTCGTTCAGCCTAGCAGTATGATATTACAAGATTGCCACTCCAACGGGCAAAACCCTAGCAACGGCTATACCATATGCCTTGGAGTATATAAGGGCTGAAGAAAGAAGAAAGAAGCTGAGAAACTTTGCTGAAACCATTCAACTTATTCTAGTCGATCTCTTAGCAATATTTCTTCATTGTTCTTAAACATCTGAGTTTACCATTAGCTTTTCAGAAGCAATTCTTGTAAACCCAAAAGTCTTTACAAATACTTTGTAAGTTCCTTGAGAGATCAAGTTTGGTCAGATCTTGAGAGGACTGAATCAAGGTTGATTCAGTGTTTAACTAGTCTTGAGAGGATTGGTAGATCAGCTTCTTAAGAGTATACTAGTGAGAAAATCAGTGTATTGTTAGTCACTTAGCAGGAAGCAAAGTGCAGTTGTAACACTCATTGATTTTAGTGAATTGCCTTCATCAGAAGAAGGAAGAAATCACCTTCACGGGTGGACTGGATTAGCTTGAGCTTTTATCTCAAGTGAACCAGGATAAAATACTTCTGTGCTATACTTCATACCCTTCAGCACCTTGTTCTTATCTTTGAGTTTGGAAAAATTTCAAAAGTATATCTTTTGTTTAAAAACTCTATTCAAACCCTCCATTTCTAGTGTTTTTCGCACCTTCACATAAAAGCCATTAAGCTTCTATCTACGCTTTTAGCTAGGAATATTTGAAAGGATTTTTCATATTTAGATTCATTCTTACTATCAGAGGCATCACAAGCAACTACTTCTTCTAACTTAGCAATCTAGTTCTTAAGCACAGAGTTAGAATTCACTAAAGCATTATTATCATTTTTCAACTCAAAAATAATTTTCTCATGTTCAGAAGGAGTCTTAGAAGCAGCAGAGAAATCCTTTTTCAACTTTTTATGCTTAGTCAATAAAGAGTTATACTTATCCATAATATCAGACAAAGCATGTTTTAGTTCAGAGGTTGAGAAAGAAGCGAATACCTCATTTTCATCGTCTGAGTTAGAATCTTCTTCTGATGCTGAGTCAGAGTCAGTTGCATCTTTTGACTCTGCTTCTTTGTCTTTGACAATAGCCATGAGCCCTTGAACTTCACCATTAGAGTCAACATCCTCTGACTCTGATTCGTCAAAAGTCATCATCAGACTTTTCTTTGTCTTGAAGTGCTTCTTTGGCTTCTTGTCCTTTTTCAGCTTTGGACAGTCACTTTTGTAGTGCTCTGATTCTTTGCACTCGAAGCATGTGACTTCCTTGATTGAGGACTTCTTCTAGCCTGATGAGGATTCAGACTTTCCTTTGGCCTTTCCAGAGCCTCTGTACTTGCTCTGCCTGTGCTTCTAGATGCGGTTGAGCCTTTTTGAGACCAGAGTCAGCTCATCTTCATCAGAATCTTCTGATGCTTCTTCAGATTCTTCTGCTTCAGCTTGAAGAGCTTTTGACTTCTCAGATTTAGCCTTCTCAGATTTGGATTTCAAGGCTATAGATTTCTTCCTCAGATCCTGCATCTCTGAGAGCTTCAGTTCATGACTGTGACACCCCGATTTCGGTGGCGTCACTTTAGTAACCGAAAGTAAACTTAATGCGGAAAAACGTGAATATATTTTTTTTTTGATAATAACTAAGACAAGACTGAAATAGATAAAACCCAAAAGCGAAAAACAACAGAACTAATGTACAATATATAATACAGTCCCCGCTGTAAGTAACAACCTCGTCACGAGTAACCTCCAGTGACGGAAAGAAAAGTGTAGCGCCCGAAGGCAATATGTACAGACTGAAAGTAAAGGTGAAGTGTCCGCAACACCATCCCTCAAACTGAGAATGAGCTGGCCCATCGGCCTGAAACAAGACCTCCTATGTCCAACCAACTCTCTGTGATTCCCGTAAAGAAACCACACAAAAAGCTATAGGTGAGAAACTACCCTGTCCCAAAAGAAACAAATGATGTTCAGAGCTAAGACTCTACTCCTACACTAATCCCATCTTGAGGAGCTCACACCAGCACTAAAACCTACATGCTAGCATGATCGTCGTCCGAATTTGAAATCCAGAACTGTAAGACCTGAATTTTTAGAACAAGCTAGTTTCCGACTCACGCGTAGGATCAGTGTAAGCGTGACAGGAGTTTGATATTTGAGGAAGATTAATGAAGAAGAAAGTTCGGGAATTGCTTGAGGAATGTTGCGTAGTCGTTTTCGGAGTTAGTGCGAGACGTCTGCACACTTGCCTTAGGGCGAGCGTGTCCAGAATAGGCTATTTCGCTCTTAAAGCAACGTTTTGAGTGAGATTTCGAACTCTCGGAAAATTTAAAGATTCTCTTTATTTTTCCATCGACCAGCGTTTCATTTCGGAACTCTGGACTGTACGCACGATAGGTTTCACTTTTCGGATGTCCGCCGACGCTAATTTCTTTGCTTCGAAACCCTAATTTTGAGCGATGGATGAAGACTTTTTCTATTCGGGACTTCTAACGAAGATTCCGTCCGTGTTGTTAGACTTGTTTCGACGTTTCCAATCTTTCTTCAGTAGGAAGTTTTGTCGTCTGAGCATCACATCAAAAAGTAGTTTTTCGGGGCAGATTAACCGACACCGCTTTTGAGTTTTTCGATATCGTTTTTCCCAAATCTTAGATGTTTGTTTTGAGTTCTGGATTCTGACGCCAGAATCTCTCTTAGAATTTCTCGGTGAACGTGCTGCAAAAATCGGAATCGCGAAATTTTCATTTTCCCGCGATTTCACCCGCCTATAAATAGGCGAAAAAGCAAAAATCTTGCCATTTCACCCATTCAAGGCCGCGGTTTGTGGAGAGAGAGGGAGAGGAGAGATTTTCGCGAAATCTTGACCAATCTTCGTGCAGTTCGTCCCTACTTCTAGGTATCGAGGTAACTATCATGAATCCTGCCTCTGATTTCTGTTTCTGCTGAGTTTCTGAAGTCGTTTCTGTGCTCTAAGTTTTGAGCTTTTTCTAAAATTGTCCGATTTCTCTGATTTCTCGCTTGGGTTATGTTCCTTATGTTCCCCTGAGTCTAAAACCTCTGTCAGTAAACTCTGATTGCGATTCATTTGTCCAGGGTCTGAAAAATTGACTCAAAACTCTTTTTGTCTCACATTTCGAAACTTTATTGTCGTAAAGCTATAATCTGACTTCGTGCCTTTAGGATTTGTTGTCACGGATGCATTGAGGATCAATACTGTCAAATCTGTTTTCAGAACTGATAACTTTGAAGTTTTGAGCCTTTATTTTGGACCAAAATGCCCCTGCGTAGTCGTATTTCGACCCGATTGTCCGAAAATTGTTCTGACAGTTTCTTTGCCTTGGTTTTACCCTAAAACTACCTTGTGAATTGATTTAATCAAAGAAAAAGAGCCGAAGCCCTTTTCTCGTTATGGCCGTGGGTTATTTCCTAAGGGGGGGGGGAGTTTTTCGTTTTCGAAAACTTGTCCTTTCGTACCCGGTTGTCGTATTCTGAAGCTTTAATGCTTTGTCTATCGTTTATGTATTGTTTTGCGATCGAACTAATCGATTTTGTTTGAATTCTGCTTTGTTTTTCTCCGAGGTTCAGTTGAAGGAACTTTGGAATATTCAGAGCAACTGTTTGAGGACAACCTTGATTTCGAAGCTGGAGCAGCTCGATGTTAGGGCAACTTACATATATATTAGCTATGATTGCATGATAGGCGTCGATAAATTCGACTTATGCTTTGCTATGATATTGATTATGATGATGGTTATTGTTATGAATGTTTTCATAACTTATGATGTTGATGTTGTGTTGGATTGAGCGTTTTGACGCAACTTCGGAGTGGAGATTCATTGATCTGGTGATCTTTGATATTTCGGGTTGGATGAACAACCCTAGGCAAGTCCAAATGAGGGGTTTGAGACTTAGCCCTGTTGGTATTTGTTGGTTTACATAGACTTTCCCCGGGAAACTTCTTTTGGGTGGTTGGTTTTCGGAAAACTTAGAAGGATTAGAATTTCGAAAACTAAAGACTTGGGAAACCTATATTTTGAGAAATAAACTCATAACCTGACTAATCTGAATTGAAATCATTTTTATTAACGTTTAAGTATAGGAAAACTAAAGGGGAAAATATTTACGAAAGACGGGGAAAGTCGACTTTTGTTGTGGGTTTTGGAGAGATTGGGGGAAAGCCACTGCGGTGAGCTAAAGTGACGAATGAAAGTCACCGAGTACCTTAGTACTCTTGTTATTCGAGTGGTGTTGTATTGACCGACACCTAGTGCTCTTGTTGTTTGGGTTGTGTTGTATTGACCGACACTAGACCCTTGTGTTTTCTTGTTGGAGTTGTGTTGTATTGACCGACACTTACTCCGAGTTGTGTTGTAATGACCGACACTAACTCATTGGGTTGTTTGAGATTGGATTGTGCGCTAGACACTTTCGTGGTAAGGACGATTCGTTGTTTGGCTAACCACGTTGCATTCAATCGGGTGAATAACGGGAATGGTTCACCTGTGCATATCATGGTGAATAACGGGAATGGTTCACCTTGCATAAATGATGAATAACGGGAATGGTTCATCATATGGTGAATAACGGGAATGGTTCACCAAGGATGAATAACGGGAATGGTTCATCCAGGATGGATTTCATCCAGGATGGATAACGGGAATGGTCCATCCATAGTGAAGAACGGGAATGCTTCACTTGTGGCGAACGGGAACGCGTCACAAATCCGGATTCATAATTGCATTTCACGCATACATTCATGCTGACTGAGACTGTGTGCTGTTTGTTTATTGAAGCAATGTTAGAGCCATAACATGCTAGGATTACTTATATGCTTAAATTACAACTTATATATATACCATGTCACATGTTGTGTGTATATGTACTTATTGCTGTGAGTTGACCCTAGCGCCTTGGCTTTGTTTGTATGTTTGTGTTTGGGCGGTCGGCCTGCTGCCAGATGTCGATGGCCGACTGGTTCTCGACGGTCTCTCCCTCGGGGGGGATCAGATATGAGCTGCTGGATCGGGATGCCCCCACCGCTTGGGTGATCGATGTAGCTGGTCACCGAGCGACGTATAGGGGAAGGGTCATGGAGGACCGGACGGATGAGCGAGGACGCCTGACGAGCGGAGTGCTACGGCGTATGGAGCTGAGTTTTGACTTGCCGCCCTCAGTTCATTGTGGACCAGGCACTGGACATGCACCACCTGCACCACCTCCGACTTCACCTTATGTTGAGGAGGACCCAGAGGAGATCGAGCCTGCTGCTGCTGCTACACCTGTTGTGCCACCTCCGGCTACTGCCATCGCTTCTACCGACGTGGCGTCGTCCTCTAGGCTCGTACAGCCGAGGAGGGAGTCTGTTGTCCCATCTGCCTCACGTCTCTTATCTTTCTCTTCACCGCACGGCTACCGTGTGGACCCCTTGATGAGGGTGGAGGAGGAGGATGTTCTCACAGGAGAGGTGGATGTGGAGACCGGCTCGACTAGGGCGGTGCGCAGGACAGTGAGGAGGGAGGTTATGGACTTGGACACCGAGATGATTACGGTGGATTCCGACTCTGACTCCGAGAGCAGTGGGGAGAGCTACTCGCCGAGCAGCGATGAGGAGGAGGAGGATTGGTGAGCTGAGCTGGGAGGGTAGGTTAGGGTTAGTGACATTTTTTGTGTAGAGCTCTGATCATCAGTTTCTTTTGGGGACAGGGTAGGTTCCGATGTGTGGCTTTTTGTGTGGTTCTTTTGAGGAGGATCACAGAGAGTCTGTCGGAGTATAGAGGTCTTCCTTTCAGGCCATTTTTGAGTGCCGACTTTCTCTTGGATAACTGTATTTTGATACTTTTACTCACAGTTCTGGTTTGTATATTTGCCTGCGGGCGTACTACTTTGGAGTCACTGCGGCTTCGTGTGACATGGAGTGCAGCCGAGGCTGTACAGATGTATATATTTGTATATCGGTTAGTTTAGTTGTTGGGTGTTGTCTCTACTTCTTTATCGCTTTGATTTAAAGGAAAGAAACGGAAAAAAAAATTACCTGTTTTCCGCGTAAAGTTTATTTTTGGTTACTAAAGTGACACCTGGAAATCGGGGTGTTACAAGAACGACCTAGTCTATGTACACCATCCGTCCTCCTCTCGCTACCGCGATGCACTCCTGTTCCAGCATCCCAACCCTAGTTCCCCCCGAAGGGTGAACCATCATGAGCTAGCCCGCCAAAGACATCTGACAATGGGCGTTTGTCCGCCAAAGCACACACAGAAGACGCGAGGGTCAACTTCAAAGAATTATATAAATAGTACCACCGATAGATACAGATAAGGAAATAGCCATTTAGGCTTATAGCTAGGGATAACATCCTAGGGTTGCATATTTCACAATGAACATAAACGACAGTAATCACAATTAACATGCCTCAAATAGAATTAACAAGTATCACACACACTCATCAACTAAGTCAGTATGCATGTTGCATGAAATGATATGCAGGTTAACCCAGTCAACCAATATGCAATCCGGAACGGATGGACATCAACGGATCAGCCCTAGCACCAGCCACGGTGGGACCATTTCGGCCTGCGTGCCTCTTATTCCAACGACAGCGGTAGTCAGATCAGCCGTAACCCGTAGGTCTGCCATTTCGGTCTGCTACAAGAGACGTCTACAGACGCTCTTACACGGAAATCCGGGTCTTATGACCATTTTGGAATCCGACGAGGTCCAGAGTACGTCCTGTGTTAATACCTCATTAATGTTGCATGAATGCAGGATGATTAGACAAACAACGTCTCTGAATCTCACTCGACACGTCGCCACGTGTTCTAGGTAAATTAAAGTCTCTAAAAGCTTACCCTAAGGTAAAGTCGATTCTGCGACAAAAGACACTTCTCAACAACAACACATAACCCACGATGATCTCCAAATCATCCGACTCATCTCAATCCGATGGTCGCAACTGCTCAACGAGCACAGAGTATCCACATACTCGGGAACTATCAATTCCCCGGACTTATCCCCAGGATAGCCCAACAACATAGCTGCTCCAACAGCACAACAACAAACGCGGCTCCAACAGCACAACAACAACACATACTCAACGCCTCTCAACTTTTTCAACACTAGGATCCGACGACACTTCTCGTTTTCCAACTAAGATTTGCATCCAAAGCTTCCTTTCGAGTTTATTATCATTAAATGAAGATTTAAAGGTTGTTTAATGTCTTATGAGTTTTCTTTTCAAAATAATATCCTTTTAGTCTTATCGCAAAATCTTATAAGTTCTCGGGATCTCCTAATCCCCAACTGACACCAGAGAATGTCTCGATCCATACAACACCACGACAAGGTCCGAATCTCATTCGTCCTATCACACTTTCTCAAAACTCTCAAAATAAAATCGGCATGACCTGCCCGCTATTCTCGCCATTCAGAATCTCAGATCTCATTGCAAAAGCATAAATACTCAGCACAACCAATCAACATGTCATATATCAACATATTAAGCAATAATCACATAGCACTTAGCATATAAGGCATGCACCACACATCCTAGATTACCCACATAGCACATAGCATGTAAGTCAATCTCAAAAACATTCAGTAGATGAATCATCTACATTGTCAGCCGAAGCCTCAGAAAACATTTTCCAATCACACACAATCCAGTGCATAAACAGTAAACAATGTCGAAAACATCGACCCTAAGTATTAACTAGAGATTCAGTGAGAAGCCCTCACCTGTAGGTTCTCCAGAATGATCGTCTAACGCTTCCTCGCAAGCAAAGCCTTGTTCCTCGGGAAACTCTTCAAAAGCACCTTTAGAACAAAACCACAGAAATCAATCAAAATCTATCGAAAACTAAGTTATCGATACTTACTAAGGTTACTCGAAGTAATCTATACTCTAAGGTACGATAATCTAGCGCGAAAGACAAGTTTTCGGAAAAGGAAATTTTCCTCCTCCTCCCCCTATAGGCTCGGCCACTTTTCACAATTAGGAGACTCGATTTTTCTTCGATCAAACTTGGTTCCTATGCTATCATTAGCCGTAACTAAGGGTATTCTGAACTCGGAAAAATTATCGGATCAAAACTGTCGCAGGGGTATTTTGGTCATGATTTTTAACTTAGAAATTTCAAAACTGAAATCCCAAAAAACCAAATTTTGCAGGGACGTCACCAACGACGTTTATGACAACTAATCCTACTAGCACTAAGCTAAGGCGATAGTTTTCAGCCTAAAGGTTGAAGCTTTACTCCAAAAACTCCAAAAATGGGTATTTAAGGCTAAAATTGATTCCGGCGGAATTCCGGCGACATAACGGAAAATCTAACCCGGCAGAAGTGATCTTGGGCATGTAAGGAAGAGGTTTAGAATCAGAAATGAAAGATTCAGGATAGTTTTGCAAAAACCCATAAACTATCAGCTCAGAAAAGTCTACAGAAAAGCTATGGAAAAAGTGATCAGAGGTAAGGATTAGCGACTATACCTCGAAACCTTGAAGCAGCAACTAACGGATCAACGATCAAGCAAGTAATGAAGAAAATTCTTCTTCCTTCTTCCTTGGATGAACTCGCGGCCTTGAGGAGAGAAAATGGAGGAGTTTTATGTTTTTTTTCTCACTTGTTTGCTATATAAAGAAGATGGAAATTCGCGGGAAAATGAAAGTTTCGCGAATCTGATTTTTCCGGCGTCATTCTCCGTGAATTAATAGATATGTTTTGGCAAAAGAATTCCAAAACTATAAAGATGTCTCCTTGTATTTTTGGCAACTAATGCATAGTCGGTATAAAACTATTTTACCCGATAAGTTGCTTTTTGCATCGAATGTCGGAATAGAAAACTTCCTTAGGAAGAAAGATTGAAATCATCAAGAGAAATGGGTGTACGCGTGTAGAATCTTCATTTGATGTTCCGAATAGAAAAAGTCCTCATAGTCGGGTAATTCTAGGGTTTTGAAACACCAGGGTTTCGGTTTCGGCAAACTTCCGGTGATTGGAATCGGACGTTCGTAGATCCTAGAGTTTCGCCTCGAAACGATTGTGATATATGGAAAAAGAGAAGTTCTAACATTTCTCTGAAGAATTTTGGAAGAAATTCCTACAGTGTTCCAAGGGTGGAACATAGTTTGATTTCCTAAGGTTCTTGTCCTAGGTTTTAAAACGAATATTAGTCGTGCTATAACTTAAATCGACTTCGATAAAATCCTTTGACTTTTCCTGAACTTTCTCCTTCATAAATCTATTTCATTTGACAAACTCTTGTTCAGGTTTCCTTTCACAATACATCAACCCTAATCGTGAATAAGAAATTTATTCACTTAGCATAAACTTAAAAAACTTGGGCCTTACATTACTACCCTCCAAAAAGAAAGTTTCGACCTCGAAACTTAAGGGTTAGTAAAAAGTTCTGGATATTATTCCTTGATCTTTTCCTCTAATACCCATATAGCACCGTCCGTGTCTTTGTTCCAAATAACTTTCACTAAAGCACTCTGCTTTCCCTTCGATTGTTTCACTCTTCTAGTCCCAATGCTGACCGACGGTGTCTCAAAAGACATATCGTCTTCTAACTCTCTGTTATCCGGTTTGACCACTTGCGTCGGGTCTCCGTTGGAAATAGTATTTGTTGGCATTCGTGCAATCGCACAACCTTAACCACTTGCTCCTTTGCTTTTGTTCGTCCAAAATACTGATTAGAAACTCGGTACATCTCTATGCTCCGGAGTGAATGCTCAACTTGAGTCTTAATACCTCGGGCATCACAAGACTCATTCCCTTTAACATTAACTTATCAACAACTTATAAGCTAACCTTCATCTTAATATCTAACAATTCATTATTATCGTCTTCGTCCTCAAAACCTTCCTCACTCAAACCAACTCAAACTTACTGAAATCTCTAACGCTTTGCATAAATCGAGTCTTATCCTCTAGAAGATCAATTCATAACTGTACCTCAAAGGTCATAACTAGTCATTTTATCATCCGATCCTCCAACCTTCTGAGGTTTAACTATTATCGTAACTGCTATCACCACTACCTCCCTTACTCATACATGATTTTCAACTCCCCAAGTCAATCTTAATCATAGGATTCTTATTCAACTGAGCAAAATTCACTTGCTAACTCTAGCACGCATCACCGAAATCCATAACAAAGTTCCATTCACTATTAGACTCTGAGTAGCTTGTCCAAATATGATAACTTCAAGTATTCATCTCTTAAAACTACAACTCCTTCGCAAGGAAAACAAATACTTAATGAGAACTTTTTCCTCCCAAACTCAACTAATCTTCGATCAACACAAGTTAATCTTACCAATCCTTCTATCAAAGTCCATAGCCAGCTATGATTCCGAATATCACCCCCTCAATATTAAGTTGATCAGGCCTAATACATCGAAGGTGGAAATCTAGAAAAAGCCCACTGGAACAGTCAATGAGTTTCCTATCATCCAGTGGTCACATACACCCTGATGATAAATCTTCAATGATGTCGCTACGGAACTACACACCCTCGACATCATACGTATACTATCCATGAGGAATCTCTCTGAGATTCATTCTTCGGCTTCTACCTTCCTTATAATCGCATCGGCGCAATACTACTTTCTAGGCTTAGTGGGTTATTCTAAACCTCGTGTAACTTCTATAGTTAAGCCATTCGGTCAGGGCTTACCATCATGTGCTTAGTTAAACAAACAGTTGGTACTTATCACAAGATAGTCTCTGGCACAACTATATAGTATGATTAAGCAATAACTTCAATCAATTCAAAGCGAAAAATCGCTTGCAGACAATCAATTTTCACTCTTTGCAGAGTCACACAACCTAGCACAAAAGACCTATTCCCCAACAACTCCCGAAAGACTCGACAAGCTCTGATACCACAATGTGACACCCCGATTTCGGTGGCGTCACTTTAGTAACCGAAAGTAAACTTAATGCGGAAAAACGTGAATATATTTTTTTTTATAATAACTAAGACAAGACTGAAATAGATAAAACCCAAAAGCGAAAAACAACAGAACTAATGTACAATATATAATACAGTCCCCGCTGTAAGTAACAACCTCGTCACGAGTAACCTCCAGTGACGGAAAGAAAAGTGTAGCGCCCGAAGGCAATATGTACAGACTGAAAGTAAAGGTGAAGTGTCCGCAACACCATCCCTCAAACTGAGAATGAGCTGGACCATCGGCCTGAAACAAGACCTCCTATGTCCAACCAACTCTCTGTGATTCCCGTAAAGAAACCACACAAAAAGCTATAGGTGAGAAACTACCCTGTCCCAAAAGAAACAAATGATGTTCAGAGCTAAGACTCTACTCCTACACTAATCCCATCTTGAGGAGCTCACACCAGCACTAAAACCTACATGCTAGCATGATCGTCGTCAGAATTTGAAATCCAGAACGACCTAGTCTATGTACACCATCCGTCCTCCTCTCGCTACCGCGATGCACTCCTGTTCCAGCATCCCAACCCTAGTTCCCCCCGAAGGGTGAACCATCATGAGCTAGCCCGCCAAAGACATCTGACAATGGGCGTTTGTCCGCCAAAGCACACACAGAAGACGCGAGGGTCAACTTCAAAGAATTATATAAATAGTACCACCGATAGATACAGATAAGGAAATAGCCATTTAGGCTTATAGCTAGGGATAACATCCTAGGGTTGCATATTTCACAATGAACATAAACGACAGTAATCACAATTAACATGCCTCAAATAGAATTAACAAGTATCACACACACTCATCAACTAAGTCAGTATGCATGTTGCATGAAATGATATGCAGGTTAACCCAGTCAACCAATATGCAATCCGGAACGGATGGACATCAACGGATCTGCCCTAGCACCAGCCACGGTGGGACCATTTCGGCCCGCGTGCCTCTTATTCCAACGACAGCGGTAGTCAGATCAGCCGTAACCCGTAGGTCTGCCATTTCGGTCTGCTACAAGAGACGTCTACAGACGCTCTTACACGGAAATCCGGGTCTTATGACCATTTTGGAATACGAAGAGGTCCAGAGTACGTCCTGTGTTAATACCTCATTAATGTTGCATGAATGCAGGATGATTAGACAAACAACGTCTCCGAATCTCACTCGACACGTCGCCACGTGTTCTAGGTAAATTAAAGTCTCTAAAAGCTTACCCTAAGGTAAAGTCGATTCTGCGACAAAAGACACTTCTCAACAACAACACATAACCCACGATGATCTCCAAATCATCCGACTCATCTCAATCCGATGGTCGCAACTGCTCAACGAGCACAGAGTATCCACATACTCGGGAACTATCAATTCCCCGGACTTATCCCCAGGATAGCCCAACAACATAGCTGCTCCAACAGCACAACAACAAACGCGGCTCCAACAGCACAACAACAACACATACTCAACGCCTCTCAACTTTTTCAACACTAGGATCCGACGACACTTCTCGTTTTCCAACTAAGATTTGCATCCAAAGCTTCCTTTCGAGTTTATTATCATTAAATGAAGATTTAAAGGTTGTTTAATGTCTTATGAGTTTTCTTTTCAAAATAATATCCTTTTAGTCTTATCGCAAAATCTTATAAGTTCTCGGGATCTCCTAATCCCCAACTGACACCAGAGAATGTCTCGATCCATACAACACCACGACAAGGTCCGAATCTCATTCGTCCTATCACACTTTCTCAAAACTCTCAAAATAAAATCGGCATGACCTGCCGCTATTCTCGCCATTCAGAATCTCAGATCTCATTGCAAAAGCATAAATACTCAGCACAACCAATCAACATGTCATATATCAACATATTAAGCAATAATCACATAGCACTTAGCATATAAGGCATGCACCACACATCCTAGATTACCCACATAGCACATAGCATGTAAGTCAATCTCAAAAACATTCAGTAGATGAATCATCTACATTGTCAGCCGAAGCCTCAGAAAACATTTTCCAATCACACACAATCCAGTGCATAAACAGTAAACAATGTCGAAAACATCGACCCTAAGTATTAACTAG
Source organism: Lotus japonicus (assembly GCF_012489685.1). Classification (NCBI taxonomy): domain Eukaryota; kingdom Viridiplantae; phylum Streptophyta; class Magnoliopsida; order Fabales; family Fabaceae; genus Lotus; species Lotus japonicus. The sequence continues at coordinate 25,182,411 of NC_080046.1, forward strand.
AGATTCAGTGAGAAGCCCTCACCTGTAGGTTCTCTAGAATGATCGTCTAACGCTTCCTCGCAAGCAAAGCCTTGTTCCTCGGGAAACTCTTCAAAAGCACCTTTAGAACAAAACCACAGAAATCAATCAAAATCTATCGAAAACTAAGTTATCGATACTTACTAAGGTTACTCGAAGTAATCTATACTCTAAGGTACGATAATCTAGCGCGAAAGACAAGTTTTCAGGAAAAGGAAATTTTCCTCCTCCTCCCCCTATAGGCTCGGCCACTTTTCACAATTAGGAGACTCGATTTTTCTTCGATCAAACTTGGTTCCTGTGCTATCATTAGCCGTAACTAAGGGTATTCTGAACTCGGAAAAATTATCGGATCAAAACTATCGCAGGGGTATTTTGGTCATGATTTTTAACTTAGAAATTTCAAAACTGAAATCCCAAAAACCAAATTTTGCAGGGACGTCACCAACGACGTTTATGACAACTAATCCTACTAGCACTAAGCTAAGGCGATAGTTTTCAGCCTAAAGGTTGAAGCTTTACTCCAAAAACTCCAAAAATGGGTATTTAAGGCTAAAATTGATTCCGGCGGAATTCCGGCGACATAACGGAAAATCTAACCCGGCAGAAGTGATCTTGGGCATGTAAGGAAGAGGTTTAGAATCAGAAATGAAAGATTCAGGATAGTTTTGCAAAAACCCATAAACTATCAGCTCAGAAAAGTCTACAGAAAAGCTATGGAAAAAGCGATCAGAGGTAAGGATTAGCGACTATACCTCGAAACCTTGAAGCAGCAACTAACGGATCAACGATCAAGCAAGTAATGAAGAAAATTCTTCTTCCTTCTTCCTTGGATGAACTCGCGGCCTTGAGGAGAGAAAATGGAGGAGTTTTGTGTTTTTTTTCTCACTTGTTTGCTATATAAAGAAGATGGAAATTCGCGGGAAAATGAAAGTTTCGCGAATCTGATTTTTCCGGCGTCATTCTCCGTGAATTAATAGATATGTTTTGGCAAAAGAATTCCAAAACTATAAAGATGTCTCCTTGTATTTTTGGCAACTAATGCATAGTCGGTATAAAACTATTTTACCCGATAAGTTGCTTTTTGCATCGAATGTCGGAATAGAAAACTTCCTTCGGAAGAAAGATTGAAATCATCAAGAGAAATGGGTGTACGCGTGTAGAATCTTCAGTTGATGTTCCGAATAGAAAAAGTCCTCATAGTCGGGTAATTCTAGGGTTTTGAAACACCAGGGTTTCGGTTTCGGCAAACTTCCGGTGATTGGAATCGGACGTTCGTAGATCCTAGAGTTTCGCCTCGAAACGATTGTGATATATGGAAAAAGAGAAGTTCTAACATTTCTCTGAAGAATTTTGGAAGAAATTCCTACAGTGTTCCAAGGGTGGAACATAGTTTGATTTCCTAAGGTTCTTGTCCTAGGTTTTAAAACGAATATTAGTCGTGCTATAACTTAAATCGACTTCGATAAAATCCTTTGACTTTTCCTGAACTTTCTCCTTCATAAATCTATTTCATTTGACAAACTCTTGTTCAGGTTTCCTTTCACAATACATCAACCCTAATCGTGAATAAGAAATTTATTCACTTAGCATAAACTTAAAAACTTGGGCCTTACAATGACATTTCAGTATGCTGATGAGTTCTTCTAAACTCATACGCTCAACATCTCTTGTAAGCTCTATTGAAGTCACTAAAGGCATCCAGCTTTCAGGAAGACTTCTGATAACCCTTATGACATGATCTTTTGTAGTGTAGTTTTTGTTAAGATGTCTTATTCCAGCTACAAGCAACTGAAATCTGGAAAACATATCCTCAGTGGACTCGTTAGGTTGCATGATGAAGGATTCATACTTCTGGATCAAGGACAACGCCTTTGATTCCTTCACTTTCTTGTTTCCTTCATGAGACATCTTCAAGGATTCAAAGATGCCCTTGGCAAACTCACGATCTGTAATCTTCTGGTACTCTTCATATGAAATAGCACTAAGAAGAATAGCTCTAGCTTTGTGGTGCTGTGAGTAAAGCTTCTTTTGCTCAGCAGTCATTTGGAGATCTTTTTGCCATCTGCATCAATTGGACGCTCATAGCCATCCACAATGATATCCCAGAGATCTGCATCGAAGCCCAGAAAGAAACTTTCAATTATGTCTTTCCAATATTCAAACCTTTGACCATCGAACATGGGAGGCTTTGCATTGTAACCATATTTTTGCGTTTCACTAGTGGTAGCCATTGTTTTTCACACCGACCCGGATCACTAAACACTGTTAGGTGTGGTAATCAGAACTTGCGCTCTGATACCAATTGAAGGTATGAAAAACGGTAGAAAGGGGGGGGGTTGAATAACGTTTTCAGAATAAAACTTCCACCTTAAGATTTTATCAAATCTTTCGAGACACAAGTAAAGTGCTGAAGATAAGAGATGAGAAAAGCACACAAGTATTTTATCCTGGTTCACTTGATAAATCACTCAAGCTAGTCCAGTCCACCCGTGAAGGTGATTTCTTATTTCTTAGAATGAAGGCAATCCACTAATCAGATAATTGTTACAACTGCACTTGAAACCTACAAGTGACTAACAATACACTGACTTAGCTCACACTAAGATTCACTCTCTTAGTCTTCTCAAGGATCCGATCAACCTTTATCTCCTAAAGGTAAACTAAACAATTGTTTAAGAAATATTGTTTACAAAGAAATTGCTTCTTAAAAGCTTGTAGTAAACACAATGAATTTAATGAAGAAAGAATGCTTAGAAGATTTGAATATAGCTTGCGTGTGTGAGATTCTTCCAACCGCATCTTTCAATCTTCAGCCTCTATTTATACTCCAAGGATTAGGGTTTGAACATTGCATGGGAATGCTACCGTTGGAGGGCAGATGATGACCCTAGTTTAGTAGTGTTTTTAGGGTCATTTCCTAGTTTGTTTCGAGTCTTTTTGTTGAGTCTCATGTAGTGTTTCATGCATTATCATGCATTTTTATCTTTCTTAGTGTTTTTATTTTGTTTTTGTATTTTTGTAGTTTTATAAGGAACTTTCGTGCCTTTTGATTAGATAGAGGACTTGCATATCTTTTATATTTTAATTGAAGGTTCTCCTGGCTAATTAACTCTTTGAAGCTTCTAGATATCTCTTTTACTTTGTGCCTAAGTTACTAGGTCTGAAACTGATGGATGAGGAAGGCCAAGAAGCTTGGAATTGAAGGAGGGCTTAAAGAGGCTTGAAGAGGAGTTACAAGAAGCTGAAAAGTATGTTCCAGCAAAGGTTGAGCGCCTAGGCGCTGGGAATTGGCGCCTAGGCGCCAGACACCTCCAGAGAACATGTTTCTGGGCTGGAATTGGCGCTCAGGCGCTCTGAATTGGCGCCTGAGCGCCCAGACTCGCATGTTTTGCCTATAAATTGTTTTTTTTGACATTTCTCTTGGAACTTTTTGTCATTTGATCATATTTTCATAAGTGAGAAGAGAGGGTTTGAGTTCTGGAGCTTGAGGAGCTTTCTCTAAGCCCTATGTTTCAGGTTTCATCTTTATCTTCTAGTATGGATTTCATAGCCATGTTTGGCTAAACCCTTTTGCTTTGGGTTCTTTGTAAGACTTATGATGTTTTAATCTTAATTCCTATTTCTATTCATGATTCCTCTGAGTAAACCCTTGAATCTCATATCCATGCTTTATGTTTCAAGTTAGAACATGTGCTAGCTATATACTTTTCTATAATAGAACAGAAGTTTGTTATAGATTAGGGACTTGTTGTGGGATTACCTCTTCTATACTTGCTACTAGGAATAGTGGAAGGGTTGAGGTTTGTTGGCCTGAATTGCATGCTTAATGCCTTTAGCAAATGTATAGGTTGTCAAGGAATTGTGCTTATCTTTTGGCTTGAGCGGATTGTCTATGCGAGGCATTGATAGATGATTGATTAGGCTAGAACATCAAGGAGAGACTCAGAGTTTTGTGGATAAAATAGGTTGATTAGAACTGAATTAGTCAAGCAAGAACCCAAGGCATTCTCACCATTGATTATCACACACTTATCTTTGTTAGCTTTATAATTAATCAATTCATCAATCAATCCTTAAAACTGAATTTTATTTACTTTCCAACCTTGAACTTGATTCTTAAACCGAATTCACATTCCATTTCCCTGTGGTTCGATAAATTAAAACCGGGTAGATTTCGTACACTTGCAGATTGACTAACAAGTTTTTGGCGTCGTTGCCGGGGAATTGTTTGTGGTTTTCGGTTTAAGCTTTTAGTTTGTGGTTTTTTTTTGTTTTTGTCTTTGTCTAGAATTGGTGCTACTAATCTTTCTTTGTTTGAGTGTCACACTTTCAGGTTGCTCTCGAGAGAGACACCGTCATGGGTGGCCATATGACGGAGGAGGAGATGCAAGCCCATATCGAGGCAAGAATCCAAGAGGGGATCACCCTCCGATTATGTGAACAAGAAGTTGAGAATGCCAACCGGTCTCTTCGGGAACTGACTTCGGCTACCATGAGTTATGACTATCCCGGGAGCATTGTCTTTCCCGGGGGAGTTGGAAACTTTAAGTTGAGACCGGCATTCATCAACTTGGTGAGCCAAAACCAATATGGTGGAGGTACTTTGGAAGATCCACATGCTCACATGGAGAGGTTCATCCGGAATTGCAACACTTACCAGGTGAACAATGTTCCGGCGGATGCAATTCGGTTGAGCTTGTTTCCATTTTCTTTGAAGGACACCGCTGAGGAATAGCTGAATTCTCAACCTCAAGGGAGCTTCACTACTTGAGAAGACTTAGCGGAAAAGTTCACAACAAGGTTCTTCCCAAGAGCTCTTTTGAGGAAATTGAAAAAAGACATCATGAATTTTGTGCAAACCACTGAAGAAAATCTCTATGAAGCTTGGGAGCGCTTTAAGAAGCTCTTGAGGAAATGTCCTCAACACAATCTCATCCAAGCTGAATTGGTTGCAACATTTTATGATGGTCTACAATACTCTTGGAGGTTTGGCCTAGATGCGGCTTCAAATGGCGAGTTCGATGCTCTTCCCCCACGAGCGGGGTATGACTTAATAGAAAAGATGGCAGCGAGAGTCATGAACTCTGAAAATGATCGCCAAACCCGAAGGAGTAAGTTTGAAGTGGAAGCTTACGACAAGCTCTTGGCCTCCAATAAGCAAATCTCCGAACAAATGGCGGAGATTCATAATCATATAAAGGCGACCAATTTGGTCGGTGCTACAGTAGCCAAAGTGGAATGTGTGGCTATTGGAGGGCCTCATGTTAGTAAATTTTGTACCATGAATAATCAAGGTTTCCGAGGTCAAAGCTCTGAACTATCTCAACAAGTCCAAGAGCAAGTTGGTGAAAATGATGGTGGCAAGAAGAGTTTGGAGGAGTTGGTTGAGACTTTCATCAACCGCATGAAGAACAACTATAAGAACCAAGAGGTGGCTATAAAGAACTTGGAAAGTCAAATTGGCCAACTGGCCAAGCAAATGGCCGAGATACCTCAAGGTAAGTTTTCTCCCGATTCTTTAATTTTATCTAAACAAGAAAATTCTGCTGTAGTTACCACTAGGTGTGGGAGAGTGTTACATGAGTCAAAAAAACAAGTTGAGGGAGAGAAAAATGAGAAAGTAGAGCAAAAAGATGAGGGTGTCATGGAGAAGAGAGTGAGTGAACCGGTGAAAGCTAGAGTTGTGAGTACTCCTTCTCCTTAACTCAGCAAGATTCCATTCCCCAAGGCTTTGGTTAAGAAAAATCTGGATAAACAATTTTCCATGTTTTTGGAGGTTTTTAAGAAACTCCACATTAATATTCCTTTTTCTGAAGCCTTGGAGCAAATGCCGATCTACGCTAAGTTCATGAAGGATATCCTAAGTAAAAGAAGGAAGTTGAGTGAGGTAGATGAAACTATCATGATGACTGAGGAGTGTAGTGCCATTTTGCAAAGAAAAATGCCTAAGAAGAGAAGGGATCCCGGGAGTTTTACTATCCCAGTGGAGATTGAGGGGTTGACTGTTGTTGAAGCCTTGTGTGATTTGGGAGCGAGCATCAACTTGATGCCGCTTAGCATGTTTAGAAGGCTGAACTTAGGAGAGGTCACCCCGACCATGCTCTCCTTACAAATGGCTGACCGATCCCTAAAAACACCTTATGGGATCATTGAAGATGTGATGGTTAAGGTTGATAAGTACGTGTTCCGAGTTGATTTTGTGGTGCTAGACATTGAGGAGGATGCTAAGATTCCTCTCATTCTAGGCCGACCCTTCTTAGCCACTAGTAGGGCTAAGATTGATGTTGATAAGGGTCAGCTCATTCTCAGAGTTGGTGAGGACAAGGTAAGATTTTCGGTTTTCAATCCTAATTTGAAAACTAACATTAATGATGGTTTTGTTTGTGATATGATCAAAAGCTTGTCCAGGTCTTCAAAGGAGACCCCCAAGGTAAGTGAAAAAGGTGTTGAGCTTAATAAAGCTCTCATCAAGCTTGTTAGTGAAAACAAGTATGGGGTCTAAAGATGAGAATTTCCAAGCCCACACGGCCCGATTCACTCAAGCTAGTCACCTTGTAAAGATGGAAGGTGTGACTAGTGATGAGCTCATGATTAAGCTCTTCCCTCACTCCTTGAAGGGGGGAGCAAGGATTTGGTACGATGGTTTAGATGATACCCTCTCTTGGGAGGAATTGTTCCAAAAGTGTTGTGCAAGGTTCCTACCTTGTACATGTGGTAGAAAGATTGATGGTTTAGCTCATGCATTTTTACATATTTTTTCTTTTGTAGCTTTTATTTTTCTTTTTATCATGCATTGTTATTTAAGTTTTTGTTTTTGGGTCTTTTACTTCCCTATACTCACATGATTTTAGCTATAGTTTTGTTTCCTTACATGTGCTGTTTTTGAAAATGCTTTTGTGAATACTTGCTGCTGTTTTTGGGGATGAGGGATTGCATGTTTGGGGAAGAGAGGAGGAGACTTCGGTCTTCCGAGTGTTTCTTGAGAAAGGAGTCTAGGTGAGTCCATTAAGGGTCTATCTTTGACCTTTCACCATAAAATTTCCCTGGAAGATCCTTACTCACTTGCAATTCTTGGTTCTGCATTAATTTCACTCATAGCATGCTTTGTGATTCTTGCTTTATTCTTGAGACTTGTAGGATTTCTTGAGATTCTGAATTAGTTGATTGAACATTGTCTTTAGTTGCCCCACTTGAGCCTTTTTTGAGATTTTATTGTAGCCAAGTGATTGGGGCGGATGTTTGGTTGGAATATTGGGGAGTGATGGTCCTTGATTATATTTGTATGGAGCTGAAAAATTGTGAAATAGTCTCTTGCCCCGAAAAGAAAAATAATCTTTGAAAAAAAGAAAAAGAACTCCTGAACAAAAGCTGGAGTTGTAAAAGAAAAAAGAAAAAAGTTGAAAAAAAGGGGGGTACAAGAGACTTGTGCTAAAAAGTTTATTGTGAAAAGCTCCGGGGGGTTTTAGAATTGGACCACACTCAATGTGCTTGAAGCCTAGAATTTCCTTAGGGACCAACCACCATCATGTTCTACCTAGCCAATGTTTCAACCCTTTTTAAAGTCTCTTTGAATATTTGCATGTTTGATCTTTGTTGCTATTGAGTGAATGACATTCAGGACCTATGAATTTGCTTGTGTGCTCAGTGCACTAAATCAACATCTCATCCTAGGATTTTTAGTTCTATATGCTTCTCACGAATGGACTCTACACTCTTCTCTTTTTAAAAGATGCATGAAGTAGGTTGTCGGGTCTTTCTCTTGGAACTAGCTGTGATTCCCTTGTCCCCCTGTTGTTTGTGAATTATTCCTAGTTCAACACTTGTTTGGGAGCATTTCTTGCGCTTGAGGGCAAGCGAGTGTTTTTTACGCTCGAGGGCGAGCTGTCGTTGAGTATAATGGTGTGATGACCCTAGTTTAGTAGTGTTTTTAGGGTCATTTCCTAGTTTGTTTCGACTCTTTTTGTTGAGTCTCATGTAGTGTTTCATGCATTATCATGCATTTTTATCTTTCTTTGTGTTTTTATTTTGTTTTTGTATTTTTGTAGTTTTATAAGGACCTTTCGTGCATTTTGATTAGCTAGAGGACTTGCATATCTTTTCTATTTTAATTGAAGGTTCTCCTGGCTAATTAACTCTTTGAAGCTTCTAGATATCTCTTTTACTTTGTGCCTAAGTTACCAGGTCTGAAACTGATGGATGAGGAAGGCCAAGAAGCTTGGAATTGAAGGAGGGCTTAAAGAGGCTTGAAGAGGAGTTACAAGAAGCTGAAAAGTCTGTTCCAGTGAAGCATGAGCGCCTAGGCGCTGGGAATTGGCGCCTAGGCGCAAGACACCTCCAGAGAGTTCTGGGCTGGAATTGGCGCTCAGGCGCTCTGAATTGGCGCCTGAGCACCCAGACTCGCATGTTTTGCCTATAAATTGTTTTTTTCACATTTCTCTTGGAACCTTTTGTCATTTTATCATATTTTCATAAGTGAGAAGAGAGGGTTTGAGTTCTGGAGCTTGAGGAGCTTTCTCTAAGCCCTATGTTTCAGGTTTCATCTTTATCTTCTTGTATGGATTTCATAGCCATGTTTGGCTAAACCCTTTTGCTTTGGGTTCTTTGTAAGACTTATGATGTTTTAATCTTAATTCCTATTTCTATTCATGATTCCTCTTAGTAAACCCTTGAATCTCATATCCATGCTTTATGTTTCAAGTTAGAACATGTGCTAGCTTTATACTTTTCTATAATAGAACGAAAGTTTGTTATAGATTAGGGACCTCTTCTATACTTGCTACTAGGAATAGAGGAAGGGTTGGGATTTGTTTGCCTGAATTTCATGCTTAATGCCTTTAGCAAATGTTTAGGTTGTCAAGGAATTGTGCTTATCTTTTGGCTTGAGAGGATTGTCTATGCGAGGCATCGATAGATGATTGATTAGGCTAGAACATCAAGGAGAGACTCAGAGTTTTGTGGATAGAATAGGTTGATTAGAACTGAATTAGTCAAGCAAGAACCCAAGGCATTCTCACCATTGATTATCACATACTTATCTTTGTTAGCTTTATAATTAATCAATTCTACAATCAATCCTTAAAACTGAATTTTATTTACTTTCCAACCTTGAACTTGATTCTTAAACCGAATTCACATTCCAATTCTCAGTGGTTCGATAAATTAAAACTGGGTAGATTCTGTACACTTGCAGATTGACCAACAGCAGATCTGGAATTTCCAGCTTCTGCTGTGGCTAAGAATGTTAGGTTAGGTCGTCAGGATGGTACATTTGCTTTTGTACTTTGGATAGTGACTTGACCTTTAACCTAGTAGACTTCTGATCAGACGAATGCTTTGTGTTGGAACTTGTGAAGCTTGTTGATCAGAGTCAGAGGGAAGCATGGATCCTCTGACCGTTGTTTCTTCTGATTCTGAACTCAGAGGAGAAGTACTTGGTCTTCAGAGCCATTTTGCTTCTGGACTTCAGAGTCTTCACCTTTCAGCTTCTGGATCTTCAGAGTCTTCTACACCATCAGAACATCTGAACCTTCAGAATGTCTGGGTTATCAGCACGTCTGGATCTTCAGAACTTCAAGTGAGTTGAGTCCACGTCAGAGCTTGATTGACTTCAGATCTTTTGAAGCTTTTCTACTGTTCAGATTGAACATAGAGATTGCGAAAGCGTTGCTAGGGTCACTCTTTAAGCACAGTGCTTCTGATTGGTGTGAGATTAGATTAAGGTCAGAGCCTGTAAGAGCACACTCAGAAAAACACGTCAGAGTACCAAAATTGTTCATACTAAAATGTTAACTTGTAATCATCAAAACATAGAGTTGTACTACTCGATCAAAACTTGATCTTACATCAGAGTCAACTCATCCTCATCAGAATCTTCAGATGCTTCTTCAGATTCTACTGCTTCTTCTAGAAGAGCCTTAGCCTTTTCAGATTTGTATTTCAAGGCGATAGACTTCTTCTTCTGATCTAGATGTTCAGCACGCTTCAATTCATGGCACTTTAGTATACTTATGAGTTCTTCCAGACTCATCTGATTAACATCTCTTGTAAGCTCCAAGGAAGTTATCAAAGGCATCCAGCTTTCAGGAAGACCTCTAAGAATCCTTATGACATGATCAGCAGTTGTGTAGCTCTTGTTGAGGGGTCTAATTACAGCAATGAGTAACTGAAATCTGGAGAACATGTCCTCAATGGACTCACTGGCTTCCATTTGGAAGGATTCATACTTTCTGATCAAGGACAATGCCTTTGACTCCTTCACCTGCTTGTTTCCTTCATGGGTCATCTTCAAGGAATCAAAGATACCCTTTGCATACTCACGATATGTAATCTTTTGATATTCTTCGTAAGAAATGACACTTAGAAGAATAGTTCTAGCTTTATGATGCAGTGAGTAAAGTCTTTTCTGCTCAGCGGACATCTCAGATCTGGGGATCTTCTTGCCATCAATATCAACAGGACGCTCGTAGCCATCCACAATGATATCCCAGAGATCTCCATCAAAGCCCAGAAAAAACTTTCAATCTTGTCTTTCCAGTACTCAAATCTTTGACCATCAAACACAGGAGGCTTTGCACTGTAAACATCTTTTTACAATTCGCTGGTGGTAGTCATCTCAGTTTTTCACACCGGCCCGGATCACTGAACACTGTTAGGTGTGGTAATCAGAACTTGCGCTATGATACCAATTGAAGGTATGAAAAATGATAGAAGGGGGGGGGGTTTGAATAGCGTTTTAAAACTTTAAACTTAACCCGCTTGAGATTTAAACAGATTTCTTCGATCGCCACGATAAATGTGCAGATATAAGAGATAAGAAAAGCACACAAATGATTTTATCCTGGTTCACTTGATGATTCCCTCAAGCTAATCCAGTCCACCCGTTAAGGTGATTTCTTCCTTCTTAGAATGAAGGCAATCCACTAATCAGAGTTTGTTACAACTGCACTTGCTACCTGCAAAGTGACTAACAATACATTGACTTAGCTAACACTAAGATTCACTCTCTTAGTCTTCTCTAGGATCTGATCAACCTTGATCTCCTAAAGGTAAGACAAACAACAGTTTAAGAATATTTGGTTTACAAATGAATGCTTCTTGAAAAGCTAATGGTAAACACACTTAGTTCTATTAAAGAAAGATTGCTAAGAAGATTTGAATATTGCTTGCGCGTATGTGTTTCTTAGGCCACATCTTTCAGTCTTCAGCCTCTTTATATACTCCAAGGATTAGGGTTTGAACGTTGCATGGGAATGCTACCGTTGGAGGGCAGATCTAGGTTTTCCAGCTTCTGTTGTGGCTGAGAACATTAGGTTAGGTCGTCAGGATAGTACACTGCTTTTGTACTTTGGATAGTGACGTGACATTCAACCTTGTTGACTTCTGATTAGAGGGACGCTTCGTGTTGGAACTTGTGAAGCTTGCTGATCAGAGTCAGAGGGAAGCATGGATCCTCTAACCGTTGTAACTTCTGATTCTGAACCTAGAGGAGAAGCACTTGGTCTTCAGAGCTAGCTTGCTTCTGGACTTCAGAGTCTTCACTTTTCAGCTTCTGGATCTTCAGAGCATCGAGACCATCAGAGCTTCTGGACCATCAGAGCTTCTGAACCTTCAGAGCTTCTGGACCATCAAAGCGTCTGGGTTTTCAGATGGTCTGGATCTTCAGAACTTCAAGTGAGCTGAGTCCACATCAGAGCTTAACTATCTTCAGATCTTCTGAAGCTTTTCTACTGTTCAGATCGAACATAGAGATTGCGAAAGCGTTGCTAGGGTTACTCTTTAAGCAAAGTGCTTCTGACTTGTGTGAGATTATATCATGGTCAGAGCCTGTCATGGACACGCTAAGAAAACACGTTAGAGTACCATAATTGTTCATACTAAAACGTTAACTTGTAATCATCAAAACATAGAGTTGTACTACATGATCAAAACTTGATCTTACAAAAACCTCCACCCTTCTATAACCCTTCTGCCAACACAGCTCCTGCCCAAGGAAAATCGCCATTAACTCAGCGTGAAGACATTCAGACATTCCAATATGCCCAGCAAACCCAAACAACAACGACCATCACTGTAGCGCACCACACCACCAAAACCAGACTCATTTGGGTTTCCAAACAAGCTCAAATCTGTGTTTAACGCCACATAGCCATCTCGCGGGAATTGCCATTGAACCAAGCGAGGCTGCTCCACAAAAGCTTCACGAGTGTACGCGCGAGCAATTGTATCCTACAATGCATGAACCTCCCGCACCACACGATGAACAATATGCAAATCACCAGAGAAATAAAAACTACGCCGTTGTTTCTAGATAACCCAGTTTGTGACCAAAAGAATACTCAGCCCCAAACCTTGAAATTTTTCTGTAACACCCCGATTTCGGTGGCGTCACTTTAGTAACCAAAAGAAATACTTAAGCGGAAAAACGTGAATATTTTTTTTTTGATAAAGGAATTAGAAACTGAAAGAAATGAAACTCAACAACAAAAGATAGCAGAATTACTATACGATAGATAATTACAGCCCCCGCTGTAAGTAACAAAACCACGTCACGAGTAACCTCCAGTGACGGGTAACTAACCAAAAGTAGTGCCCGTGGGCAAATACGTACAAACCGGAACAAAAGGACAAGAGTTCCAAATACAGTCCTCCCTACAACAGTAGGTCAGCCAACAAAACCTCCTAAATCGACCAACCCTCTATAATTCCCGTAAAGAGAACCACAAGAAAAGCTAAAGGTCGGGGACCTACCCTGCCCAAACGAAAGACTGAATATCAGAGCCAAGACGCTACTCCTACACTAATCCCAACTAGGGAAGCACATCACCGCACTCCCAACTATGCATCCCCAAGATCGTCGTCTGAATCTGAATCCAAGACGACTATGTTGATGACTGCATCGGTCTCCACAGCTGGTCGCGCGGGTTCTGCACCCGATCCCAAGTCAACAGCAACCGCGACAGTGGGTGAACTAGTGCCTGAAGAAGTCCCTCCCACAGGCACCTCCTCCGAGGGGTCCTCGTCGTCCGAAGGCGACGATGGTGGTGGTACTCCCAGTCCAGGTTCGCAGTGTATACCCGGTGGCAAGTTGAAGCTGACAGTGTAGCGCCTCCAAACTCCGTGCGTCAGGCTTGGCATCCGGTCAACGCGATCCTCCATTATTCGCCCCGAATAGATAGCTCGGTGGCCGGCGGGGTCGACCACCCATGAGCCCGGGGTGTCTTGGTCCAACATCTCAAACCTGGTCCCCCCCGAAGGGACGACCGTCTCGTACCGGTCCGCCATGGACATCTGACAATAAAGGGCATACATAGCCCCCCAAACACAGGTAGCACGCGCGAGGGTCAACTCAAAGAATTACATAATAGTACATTCAATAGGTAAAGATAAATAGTAATAGCCACTTAGGCTTATAAGTTTAGGGATAACTTCCTAGGGTTGCATACTTACTAGGGCATGCAACAAATAGGATTAACAAGTACCAATCACACTCAGCAACTAAGTCAGTATGTATGTTGCATGAAATGCAATGCTGGTTGACAAGATGCATTCCGGAAGAAGGATGGACACCAACGAGTCAGCCCTAACACTGGCCATAATGGGACCATTCCGCTCGGGCGTCTCTTACACCACACAAAAGTAGTCAGATCAGCAGTGAACCCGTAGGTCTGCCATTCCGTCTGCTACTAAGGACCACCGTAGTGTCCTAAATATGGAAATCCGGGTCTTATGACCATTTTGGAATCCACCGAGGTCCGGTATCACGCCGTGTATTAACCTCAAAATGAGTGCATGAATGCAAGTGATTAGCCAAACAACGTCTCCGACCTCACTCGACACGTCGCCACGTGTTCTAATTAACCTAATGTCTCTAAAAAGAATACCCTAAGGTAAATGTCGATTCTGCGACAAAATGAATTAATCAAAAGAAGAAGAATGTACTTTGGAACTCATGGTTCCCGGCTAAACTTTAGATAGCCAATCAATAAACTGCTCATCGAGCGAAAGAGTACGAATGTACTTGGAAACTTATAGTCTCCGGCTAAACTTTAGATAGCCAAACAATAAACTGCTCATCGAGCGAAAGAGTACGAATGTACTTGGAAACTTATAGTCTCCGGCTAAACTTTAGATAGCCAAACAATAAACTGCTCATCAAGCGAAGAGTATAAGCATACTCGGAAACTTATGAGTTTCTCCTAATCTTGGATTTGCCGACACTTCTCATTTTCAAAACACTTATGTTCAAGCCCTAAACTTTCGTCTGAGTCTTTTATCATTATATTAAGGGTTTTGAGGTTGTTTAATACATTATGGAGGTTCATTATGAAATTGTTTAAGTTTCGTCTCTAATCCTATTAGTTTCAAAGATCCCATAGTTCCAATGATTCCCTGGAGAAGGTCTCAAACAAAAGGTCCATCATCACCCAAGTAATGGCCCGAGAAGTTCCCAGGTAAGCTGGCCGGGCACAATGCCTCATTAAAAGCCCTTCTTGCCTTAGACAGACAACCCCAGTTCTTACGTGAATTCAAATGGGTTTTATTCCAATATCATTTTCAAACTCAATTTTCCTTTGAGAAGGTCTCGATCCATAAAACAATAATAGGGTACGAACCTCGGTCCGTCCCATCAAACTTTATCCAAAAACACGTCAGGAGTCTGGCATAACTACCCGTTATCCACTATCTTGACGTTCCTCACTCATTCGCACAATCGCACGGTATATTCAATATAGTCAGCAATTCAAGTGCGTAACAGAAAGACACAATATAATCAATATAATCCAAATATCATGTGAACAAATAATCACATAGCCTATAGTTAACCATTTAACAATTAAGCATGCGAGTCAATTATCAACATATCCATGCGATAAACAATAAACCAAGTCGAATTGATCGACGCCTAAAACATTAGCTAGCAAGTAAGTTGCCCTCACCTGTTGATTTTCCAGCTCGCTCCTTGAACTTTCCTTCACGATCTTCCTCCTCAAGTCCTCCGAATTCCTCGAACGAACCTTAAAGCAATTTCACAAAAATCAATCACAATGAGTCAGAAACTCAGCAAACAATCAGTGCTAGGGGTACACGGAACACTACAAACTCCGTGGTACGACAATCTAACGCGTTAAGACAAGTGTTCGAAAAAGTCGGATTTCCTCCCCCCTTGAGGGTGCTCTCGGCCACTCCCCTTAATTGTGTGGGTCGATTTTTCTTCGATCAAACTTGGTTCCTAGGTTATCATTAGTCGTAACTAAGGCGAATCTAAGCTCGGAAAAATTTTCGGATCGAAAACTGATATAGGGGTAATTTGGTCATTATTTTCAGCTCAGAATCTCAAAACTGGATTTTTGAAAAACAAATTGGATGGGGACGTCAACAACGACGTTTATGACAACTAATCCTACTAGCACTAAGCCAAGTCGAGAGTTCTAAGCTAAAAGATTGAGACTTTGCCCCAAAATGGGTATTTGAGGTAAAATTGATTCCGGCGGAATTCCGGCGACATTACGGAAAAACTAATCCGACAGAAATGCTCTTGGGCACGTAGGGAAGATGTTTAGACAGAGAAATCAAGCTATTTGGACAATTTCACAAAAAGCTCCAAACTTTGAGCTTAGAAAAGTCTAGAGAAAATTGACGGAAATGACGATCGAAAGTGAAGGATAGTAACTATACCTCGTAGTCTTCGATTAGCAACGAACTGTGAAGCAAACGGGCAAGAATTGGCGAAAATATTTTTCCTCTCCTCTCCTCCTTGTGCTCGCGGGTTTGGGTGGGTTTTTGGGTGAGATTTTGCCAAATTTTCATTTTATAGCTACAACCTATATATAGGGAAGGAAATGGAAGATATTTTGCAAGTTTAGATAAGGATGACTTGGTGGATGGATAAGGATGGATAGATATTTTTGAGAAGATATTTTTGTAAAGATATTTTGCAAAGATATTTTGTAAAGATTAGATAAGGATGAGTAGATATTTATCAAAGATCGGATAAGGATGAATAGATATTTATCAAAGATATTTTGAGAAGATATTTTGTAAACCGGTACAGATTTGTTTAGACATCGGAGGATTTAACTCATAGAGTTAAGATAAAAATATAAGAGTGATTCCGATATTTTTCCTGCGCATTTCTCTGTGAATTCTAAGATAGGTTTTTGCGACAGAATTCCAAAACTCAAAAGAGATTTTCTTGGAATTAAGGTAAACAATCAAAAGTCGGTGTAAATCTATTTTACCCGAAAAGTTACTTTTTGCAGTGAATGTCGGATGGGAAAACTTTCTTCTGAAGAAAGATTGAAAACATGAAGAGAAATAGGTGTACGCGTGTGGAATCTTCGTTTGAAGCTCCGAATGGAAAAAGTCTTCATCGTCCGTTGATCTTAGGTTTCTTGAACTATCAGGGTTTTGGTTTCGGAAAACTTCCGAGTATTGGAATTCAACGTTCGTACGTTCCAGGGTTTCGCGTCGAAATACTTGTTTATAGACGAATAAGAGAAATTCTAATATTTCTCTGAAGATTTTTGGAATTAGTTTCCATCGTGTCCTAAAGTATGAATTAACTATTCACTAGGGTCTTCGACCTAAGATTAGGCGAATGTTAGTCGTGCTATAACTTTTATCGGTTTTGATACAATCCTTGGACTTTACCTGAACCTTCTCTTTCATAAATTTATTTCATCCAATAAACTCTTGTATTTTATTCACTTATCCAAAACTTAAAAAAACTTGGGTCTTACATTTTCCAACCAACCTCGAAACTTTATCTGCATGAAGAAGTCACCAGGGAAAACAAACCCAATCGCCTTCTAGATCTTCATAGCGAAGGGACAGAAACGAACACAATGAAGCAGCGTTTCTGGAGCTGAACTACACCACTTGCAGATGCCACTCGAAAAAAGATTCCTATATGCGAGTTGGTCCATGGTAGGCACTGCATTGTGCAACGCTTGGCACACAAAGAACCGGATATTCTCTGGAACAGATAGCTTCCAAATGCTAGACTAGTGATGCCCCAAGTGGATTGGATTGTCCTCCCGGTTCATCAGCCATTTATATCCAGCCTTAATAGAGTAAACCCCATCTTGATTCTGGTTCCATACAAGGCAATCCATCGTGTCCGCATCACAGACCACATGCTTACATTGATTAAGAAAAGGAATAGGCTTAGGAGGGATAACCGTGTATAGCACATCAGCGTCAAAAAGTCCTGAAACAAAAACGTCACGCAACATGACCTGTAGATCATGCACACCTACATACTTGTTCGCAAAGGCGCCCATACAGAGACCACTCGTCGAACCAAAACGAAGACATCCCATTACCAATACGCAGAGAATATCCCTCACGCAACAACTCTTTTGTCTTCATCATTGCTTTCTAGAACGCTGACCTATCCTTAAAATCAGTAGCAGAAACACTTGGACTAGCAGCATAGCGAGCTTCCACTACTCTATCCCAGAACTTATCTGCACGTTGTACCAGGCCCCACAATTGCGCCCCAAGAAGTGCCACATTATTCATGAGGGCATATCTTATACCCAAGCCTCCCTTCTTATGTTTTTGATTCAATGTCTTCCAAACTACCATATGGACCAGTACCTTGAGTAGATCCCCAAATAAACCTGCGAACCACTGCATCTAAATCATCACAAATCAATTGAGGAATCCAATTTAATTGCATCACATAGACTGAGATCGCTCTCAGCACAGACTTGGCCAAGGTTACACGAGAAGGCTTATTCAATAAATTAGTTTTCCAAGTTGCTAGTCTCGAAGCTACTCGGTCTACCACAAACTGAAAATTCTCCTTCCGAGCCCTTCCATGAAAAATTGGAAAGCCCAAATATTTGCCAATATTGTCCGAGAACGGGATGGAAGTAATCGCCACAATTCTGTCCTTCAAACTCCTATCCACACACCAAGAAGCCATGGCCTTTGATTTGGCTAAATTAATCTCAAGGCTGGAAGCCCCACAGAAACTATGAAGCACTTGTTGCACCACACGAATTTGGTCCACCTCCGCTATAGCAAACAAGAGTACATCATCTGCAAAAAATAAGTGTGAAATCCCCGTTCCCCCTTGCGAAATTGTCACCGGTTTCCATCGACCCACGCCCACCTCATGCTGAATCATATGCGCCAACTGCTCCATACAAAGAACAAAGAGGTAAGGAGAAAGTGGATCTCCTTGACGAAGACCCCTTGTGGCCTTGAAGGAGGGAAACCGAGTCCCATTCCAAATGAGGGACAGCGATGTGGAAGATACACAAAACATGATAAGAGCAATACTCAGCTGGGGGAACCCAAACTCCATCAAGGTGTCCTCCACAAAACCCCAATCCACTCAGTCATACGCTTTTTCTAAATCAAGCTTAAAAATCACATTCTTACTGCGCTTCTTCTTCGTCTGAATGAAATGTTTCACCTCTTGTAGAACCACTACATTATCCGAAGTCCCTCTCCCTAGGATAAAGCTACCCTGAAGTGGCCCCACTATCTCTTGCAAACAAGGGCGAAGACGGAGAACCAAAACTTTAGTAATGATTTTATAAACCACGTTACACAAACTGATTGGGCGCAAGTCCTTAAAAGACTTAGGCACGTCAATTTTGGGGATGAGAGCAACAAGAGTTTCTAACACCGCTGGCTCAAAAGATCCTGAGGCAAACGCATCCCTGACTAGCTGCCAAACATCGTCCCCTATTATATGCCAGTAGGTCTTGAAGAAAACAACTTGGAAACCATCAGGGCCCGGGGCCTTAAAAGGACCCATAGTCGACACTGCTTCCCACACCTCCTCCTTTGTTACCTCCGCCTGCAAATTAGCAACATGAATCGATCCCAACCTAGGGCACACAATCGAGGGAGCATCAAGGGGACTCACCCCCCATATGAACAAAATAAGTCCTTAAAAAAGCAAACTGCTTTCCGCAGCAAAACATGGTCATCTGTGCACACCTCACCAGACATAAGATTAAGAGCATGTATTTTATTTCCGCGCCTACGAATCAGAGCTTGGGCATGAAAATATTAGTGTTCCTATCACCTTGAAGTGCCTACTGTTCATGCTTTCTGGAACCAAAACACCTCTTCTTGGGCCAAGACTTGATTCAACTCATGTTGTAATTGATTATGTAACAAGGTCAAAGATGTTGAATCCACATTATCCACGCTTCGTTGGATACCTCGAATTCTAGCTTCCAGAGTCCTCTTCCGCTTGGTTATATGGCCAAAGACATCCCTATTGAAAGCTTGTGAGTTGCATTGAACACGTTGTAAATTTGAGATCATTGTTCCCACACGCCAAGCACCTTCAACCACGTTCTCATATTCCGGATGGGCGATCCAGGCAGCCTCAAAGCAGAATGGAAGAGCTCACAGAGTAGGTGGCAATCCGCCACAGCGAACCAAAACTGGTGAATGATCCGAATGAAAGCGAGTCAAATTTTCCACGGTTGAATTTGTAAAACGACAACCCCAATTATGGTCCCCAAAACACCAATCCAGCTTCTTTCTCATTATAATGCGTCCTCCTACCCGCCTTACCCATGTATATTTCAGCCTTATAGTATGCAACGGGATCATGGCACACTGCTGGAGAGGGTTATGAAAAATATCAGCCCTAGACTGTATAAAATTGCCTCCTCGCTGGTCTGAACTGAACAAGCACTAGTTAAAGTCCCCTACAATCATCCAGAGATGGACTATGTGCTGGCGAAGTCATTGAAGATTCTCCCACCAAGCCACCCGAGCGGTGGGTATTGGACTGGCGTAAATTCCGCTATAAACCCATCTTCCTGACATCCCTTCCACTTCCACCGTGATCGCCTGATAAAAATAATCCACCACTGAAAAGCGACAAGCAGTGTGAGTTTGGGTGAGGCACCAAATCCCACCGGCATGCCCTCGCGCTTCTACAATGTGCACCGGCTTGTAGCCCAAGCCCTCCCAATACTTTTGCACTGTACCAAATTGTGTATGTGTCTCCATGATGAACACTAAAATAGGCCTGAACCAAGCAAGCAAGCCCCTGAAGTGTCGCTTGACCCCTGCATTTGCAGCACCCCGTATGTTCCACGACAGCACACTGAATTCCTTGAAGTCATTCATCTGATCATGTCACGAGCCGAAGGCCCCATATCTTCAATTTTTACTCTTTCTTTCTTTATTTTTTTTGAATTCGTTAGCTGATCGTATGCCTTCCCTCTTTTTCTTTCGTTGGGCTTCATGGCACTATTAAAAGACTACACCAGATAGCTCTTTTGTTCTTTTAATTATTTAATCTTGTTGGTATCATTGTATAGATATAATTGCTAGTAACTATGTGAATACTTAGGGTTGTAACTGTTCTTTGTTTTTCCTAATTAATTATTTTCTTAAGAAAATCCCAATTTTTTTTTAATGTTGCTTAGAATTTATCATAAAATGTTAAGATCAAACCCTCTTTGCAAATAAAAATCAAAAACAAATAATAATCTTTTCTAAAAAAGGATCAATCTTTTAAAAATAAAACTAAAAAATACCACAACCATCTCATTTTTTTCTACCAAGAACTACGTAGCCTTGATTTCTCTGTTGATAGAGAATACGTAGGCCCGGGGTCACTCCCACCAGGCATTCCAAACAAAAACCTAAATTTTCTTCTCCTTTGTAGAATATTTTTCTCATTACATTAGAAACTTGTAAGTATTCTTCTTTAAAATAAATACAAGACATTTTTTAAGGTAAAATAAATGATTTAAAAAGCTAAGAAATCTTGCATAATTGATCATAGGTAACTGTTTCTTAACGGACGTTGTAGGGCACTAACACCTCCTTATATGTAACTGACTCCCCAATCTCGATTTGGTTTTCTTTTATTATTTGGGTTCTCTGATGTTCTCCCTAAAAACATTAGTGGCGACTCTTCTGATACTTGATTAGTTTTATTGCGTCGTCCCGCCGCGACCCCGGTTGCGACACATCCCATATGGTGTTTTCAGGGATCTATCCGCCATTTGCAAGTAGAGCATGGCCGGGGTGACCTCTCTTAGACTCATCCTTTTGAACATACTAAGCGACATCAAGTTGATGCTCGCTCCCAAGTCACACAATGCATCTCCTATGTATCTTTCTTTGTAAGATATCACTACACTCCTCAGTCAACATAACCGTCTCATCAACCTTCTTTAACTTCCTTCTCTTACTCAAGATGTCCTCCATGAACTTAGCATAGATTGTCATTTGCTCCAAAGCATCGCAAAAAGGAATATTGATATGGAGTTTCTTAAAAACATCCAAGAACTTTGAAATTTTTTCATCCAAATTTTTTTTAGCCAATGCTTTAGGAAATGAAACTTTGCTAAGTTCAGGGGTAGGATCATCTACCACTCTAGTTTTCATAGGAACAATCACTTCCTCCTCAACAATCTCCTCACTTTTTTCTCCCTCTACTTTCTTTTCTACCTCATTCAACACCCTGCCACTTCTAGTGGCAATAGCAGAAGCATTTTCTTGTTTGGGATTGGGGATAGTGGCGGAAGGAAACTTACCTTGAGGCCTCTCGGCTATTTGCTTGGCTAGCTGACCAAATTGATTCTCCAACTTCTTGATAGCCGCATCTTGATTCTTGTAATTATTCTTCGTCCGATTGATGAAGCTTTCAATCGTCTCCTCCAAGCTCTTCTTACCACCACCATCTCCACCAACTTGCTCTTGGACTTCTGGTTGTCTAGAGATTTGGACTTGGACACCTTGATTAGGAAATTGCCTTTGAAAGTTACCTCATTCCTTACTGGACCCATAGCTTTAACCTCTTCATCTGGTCTAGTCTCGGTACAACTTTCACTATTATGAGGCCTTCCACAAGTCACACACTCCACTTCGACTACTCTAGCTCCAACCACCTTGGTCCCCTTCATTTGATTCTGAATTTCAGCTATTTGTTTGGAGAGTTTCTTATTGGAGGCGATGAGTTGATCATAAACTTCAACTTCAAGTACACCTCTTCGGGTTTGGCGGTCATTGTTAGAGTTCATGGCCCTCACGACCATATTTTCAATCATTTCGTACTCAACTTGAGGTAGAAGGGCATCGAACTCAGTATTAGAAGCCGCATCCAAACTCAACCTCGAAGAATATTGAAGACCATCATAAAACTTTGCCACTAGTTCAGCTTGAGTAAGGTTGTGTTGAGGACACTTCCTCATGAGCTTCTTGAGACGCTCTCAAGCTTCATAAAGATTCTCATCAGGTGTTTGAGAGAAAGTCATAATGTCATTCTTCAACTTCCTCAAGAGAGCTCTTGGGACAAATCTTGTGGTAAAATTTTATGCTAAATCCTCCCAAGAAGTAATTCTCCCTTTGGGCTCTGAATTCAGCCACTCTTCAACTGTGTCTCTCAAAGAGCATGGAAACAAAATCAAGCGGATTGTGTCCGCATAGACACTATGCACTCTGTAGGTTTTGCAATTGCGGATGAACCGCTCCATGTGTGCATGAGGATCCTCAAGAGAACCTCCACCATATTGGTTTTGGCTTACCAAGCTGATAAATGTCGGCCTCAGCTCAAAGTTTCCCACGCCATCGGGAGAAACAATGCTTCCGGGATAGTCATAGGTCAGGGCAACCGAAGTGAGGTCTCTAAGAGAACTATTGACATTCTCCTCCTCTTGCTCCTGAATTATTTGAGCAAGGGCCTCTTGAACTCTGGCCTCAATGTGAGCTTGCATCTCCTCCTCCGTCATTTGTGTTGCCATAGCGGCAATCTCAGCTAGTCTTTGCTGAGCTCGATGACGACGGAGAATACGCTCAGGCTCCGGATCAAATGGCAATGGATCCGAGTTGAGCCAACCTTGCATAACCTGCAAACACAAAACAAAGGAAAATGGTTAGTAACACAATTCAATGCAATGTTTCAGCAAAAACAAAAAAAAAAACTACAAACTCTTACCTTAAACAGAAAATCACAAACAATCCCCGGCAACGGCACTAAAAACTTGTTGGTCATTCTGCAAGTGTACAGAATCCATCCGGTTTTAAATATTGAATCCACAGAGACTGTGAATGAGAATTGTTGGTTTAAGCCTAAAGCTTTTAGTTTGAAAAGCAATAAAAATCTAATTTTATATTTGATTGTTGTTGACAAGGAAATGCCAAAGTAGCAATTGCAAAAATGTGAAATATAACAATGATAAAAGCGCTTTGGGTTGTCGATCATCTATTCCATCTTAGTAAACCTATCCTATGCATGTGAAACCTTGAATTTCTCTTTGATGCTATAGCCTAACCAATTACCTTTTGATGCCTCGTATAAGCATTTCTTTCAAACTAAAAGAAAAGCTCAATTCCTTGTGTACTTAAAAATTCATTTGAAGCATTAAGCATGTTATATTGAGGCCAACAAAACTCAATCATTCCTCTATTCCTAGTAGCAAGCATAGAAGGGTTAATCTCAATTCAAGTCCCTAAACTACAATGCAACTTTTGTTATGATTATAGTCTAGCCTTTAGCAAGCATGCACTCAAGCTAATCAAGCAATACATAATTAAGATTCAAAGATAGAGACAAGTACTCATGTATAGAGATAGGATTAACATCTAAGACTTTATAGAATCACTTAAATCCAATGCAAAAGAGAACTAGCCAAACATGGCTAGAGAATCCATACAAGATAATGTAAAGAACCTGAAAATTACAAGGTTGAAGCCTCTCACAAGCCCCAAAGTACCTTCTCAGCTTCTTCTTAACTTAAGCAAAATATGAAAAATATGTAAAGTTTCTCAATTTTCTTTCAGAAAATAACACAACTTATTTATAGACATAATTTGGCAAGACTGGACACAACTCAGTTTTCTCTCAGTGGAAAGCATCAAGCCTCGGATCCATTGGCGCTCGAGCGCCAATTCCCCACGCTCGAGTGCCAATTCCAAAAATTCCTGAACTTAGCCACTGATGGTGGGGGCACATAGGCGCCAATTATGGGCGCTTGAGCGCCAAATTCACGCCTTAAAGCCCCTTGAAATTCATCTTTACATTCTAACCTCCCTTGTTGTATTCCCGTGGTCTTTAACCCTTCAGATTTACCTATAATAAAAATTAAGAGTTATGGTAACCCAACCTTTGTGGTTGGAGATTCCATGAAGAAGGTTCATATTGGTACAAATAAGTCACTTGTTAATTTGTTAGACGCATTATCTAATTTTGTCAAAATCCATCCCTATGGTGGATGATAGTGTTTACTACAGCGTAAGGTTGAGTATTTACTCTTAATGAATGTATAGCTCGCGCATGAGTGGTGTCATTGACTGTAGTGCACACTTGATAGATTCACCTATATCAGTGTTGAGGTGTGGCTGCCCCTATGAGAGCTTGGGCAAATCAAGAGTCACTCGTGATATCCTGGAATCGGTGCAAGGCCGAAAAACACCAAACCACGATGTACAACTCTTGATTAGAGGTCAATGTGAGTGATGGGTTTCCTGACGACAAAGGGAATGAGGTTCATAGAGGTTCTAATCTGACAAACATTCTAGTGGGTCATAGCTCCTTCGCTCTACGTACTAGTTTGTGGTCCAATAGACACTAGTGCCTATGCATGCATTGATTTTTTAAGCTCTTAGGAACATATTTTATTTAAATTTAAAATGAATGTGGCGAATTAATGTTCAGTGTTTGAGAAAGTATACTTTTATTATTTCTTTATTCATTATTTTGAGATACGTATTTGTTGTGTCTCTATAAGCAATTTTTTTGGGTAAACAAATTATAATATATATTCAGAAAGAGGATACTAGTGGTATCCCAATTGAAGAGAGTTGTTCCTGTGTAGTTGGGTTAGTTCATGTGCAGAGTTAGATGGAAGTGACTGTTGTATATATCCTGGTAGATATTAATTATGAGACCTTGCACTAATTGACTTGTGGTGACAAAATATACTATTAAGCCTAGTGCTCTGCACCCTTCAACCAATATGATAAGTTTGTTTAATTTTTTACAATATATATATATATATATATATTTTGAGATATATTTACTCCTATTGTTTATTTTATTTGTCTAAATGAGAAATGTATTTTTCAGTGTAATTTTATTTATACTTTGATGGTTGCAATTACTTATTGGTAAATTCTGTGATACCCTCAATTTTTTTTTTGGTTATGGTACCCCCCATTAAGTAATTTTATAGATTATTATCATGTTATTCAAGGTACATATTTCATTTTTAGATTTTATTTTACATGTCAATTAACTTTATCTCACTACTAAAAAAAAGCAATTTAGCGAGGGACAAAATCCGTCGCTAAAGAAGGAAAATTCCGTCGCTAAATATTTAGCGACAGAATTTGCAACGGAACACCGTCCGCCGTGCAAACTGGCGTCGATAAATATTTAACGAGGGATTTTCAAATCCGTCGCTATCAGCGACAGAAATATGTCGTCGCTAATTTATATATTTCCGTCGCTAAATTGTTTGCTGGATTATCCCATGAATCCGTCGTTAATTCCGACGGGACAGTCCGTCGCTATTTACGGCGGAACATAATAATCTGTCGCTATTTGCGACGGAACACTTCGTCGCTATTTAAGACGGAACAGAGCAGTCCGTCGCTGTTTGCGACAACAGCGACGGACACTTCCGTCGCTAACCGCCTGACATTTTTATTTCCAATGCATCGCTAATTCCCTCGCTAAGTAAGTGACGAATTTTATTTTTTGAGCATATTTTATTTTTCTTGTACAATAACAATTCAATTTGATCATTTTCCCCCAAATCCTAAATGAAGTAATTCAAAATCTACTATTAGTTTGAAGTTTCACATTCATATTTAAGATCATGTTGATTAACCATACATAATCATAGTAATGAAGCCATACATAGTCATGGTAAAATGTCAAAAGCATAATTATAAACATTAGTGTCAAATACATAAATAATCATCTAAATACAATGTCATCAAACTCAGCATCTAATTCATCATAGTGGGAACCCATTAAGTTAAGTCCCAACAACGATTTTACCCACAAGCACGTGTCAAACCCTTCAGTAGCTTCAAACTTAGACAGATAGGGATGTACCTCTTGATTCAAGCAGCTTCACATCCACAGAAGGGAAACACAAAGCAGATTGTTCCCTCTATCCTGAGATGTCAGGACTTATAGAGGAGATAAAACCGCAAGTTCCAACCCAAAGCACTTTGGCGCACGACATCTTAATAAGATTGTTGCCATGCAAAATATTATGCACACAATTATTTACCACACATTTAAATGCTAAAAAACAGAGAACTGAACAAAACTAAATACATCTTAATCATAGGCAATAATCAAACAGAGTAAAATTGAACCAGGAATATGGGCTGGAAATAAAACTATAAGAAGGGAACTAGTTGAAATTAAACTAATAATGAATGAAACTACTGTGAAAAAAACTAGCTCACCAGCATGGTAAACTTGACACTTCAGTGTTCTGGGAAACCATGAAATTTATATTATCCTTCTTCAGGATATCGGGTTCATGTTCGCCAAGAAAAAATAACCAATAAGATCAAAAAATTCAGGTAATAAATGTAAAATGCTATCAAAGATAATAAAGTCCATTTAAAAATTGAGACACAGATTAACCATGAAATAAGTTAGCAAGTCCTATATTATCAAAACTTAAAAAACCAAATAATATCAAGATTCATGGGTTCTGAGCAGCTGAAAACTTGGGTAGTTTACCTGAAAGGTCCATTAGAATGGATAGCTGATACATGAACCTGAAATAGTTAAATTAATCACCATTTAGATCCTCCTATGTACTTGGTCTAACTAGTTCTTAAATAAGGAAACCATGAAGCACGAAGTATGAGGTAGGTATAGATTTTAATATAATAACCAAAGGTGAATCAACTGATAATCAAACAGAAGATAAACACCAATAGTTCAATATGCATAAAAGTGTCATTTACATACTCAGGGAAAACTTAATGCAAAGAGCATTAGGCCAGTCAAAGTGAGAAGGGTCGGACTAAGAGAGCTGAGAAACTTGCCATATCAACCATTAATAAAACTGAGTTCTTGAACTACATGAAAACTTAAGCATTTATGTTGTCTAGGTGCCTATTTTCAAAGAATTCTCAGTTCATCTTAGCATATAGAGAAAATGGGAATCTAAGTTGTCTTTGAGTAAGGAATTTGCAATTACACATAATAATTTCTGCTTTCCATCATACTTCATAACCTTTTCATCTCAAGAGTATTAATCTAACAGGATGATTGGACCTTACTCAAGAATTTAAAATTTTAATATGCTTCTGGTACTAAAATTTACAAAGAACATGATTCCAAGTAGGATTGAACCCTATTCAATTCAGTGTCAATAGAATTATTTAGAGACCAGCATTAAGAAACTAAGATACAATTCTTAGTTCATGTTTTAAATAGAAAAGGTAAACAGACAAGTCAAGCTAAGGTTGCAAACTCCCACACAGAAGTTACTAATAAGTAGCTATTCTCACTCTCAATATAAACCACTCCTCTCACTTTATATGCTAACACACACACGCGTACATACAAAACTGTTTTGTCAATGGTCAAACAACAAAATGTTTCTCTAACCTGTAAGAGTCGAGTGAGTTTGCTATCCCGATAAGGGACGTGTACACCCTCTTTTCGCTTTTTCTCATCCCCTAGTGCACTTATGACATTACCTAGAGCAAGAAGGCCTTTATTGATGTGTACACCTATTTGACAAAAAGATAAGATAATGTCACTAAATCCTTGTTATTATAATTTTCAACAATAACACAGTAATTTGAAGCAAAAGTATACTGGGAATTAAGGCTAATAAAGTATTATGACCTTTGAAACGAAGACCATCGAAACCAATTCTTTTAGCTCTCTCTGATCCAGCTAGATCTACCAAATGGAACTTTGCTGAAAGGTATTCTTAACCCATATCCTCATCCGAAGTATCACTACTGGAAGAAACTGGATGGAGTTTGTGCATCTGTTCTAATGTAATTGTGAAGATGGCATGTGACCGACTAATCCAAGCAAAAGGAGAACCACAACTTATTAGATTATATAAATATTGAATGTAGTGGAACTGGAAACCATTATGTAAGAACCCAAATTTGTTGAGAATCTAATGTATATTACAGTTACAATAAAAAGCTAAACTGACCCCTATTAGGGAAAGATAAAAAAACACAGTAGAAAAGCCATTTTCAATAAAAATCAGTACCTAGAAGCAATCCAAACTAAAGGTAAATTCGAATAGAGAGAGCGTGATCCAAAAATACGAAAATTAGGGTTTCATGTTTTGAAATCGTATGAAGCAAAAGTAAAATCGAATAGAGAGAACATGAAATCTAAGAATAGAAATGGAAGAGGAAGCTCACCGTCATGATCGACTCCGGAGCAGGCTCCACTTCCTGTGGTTCAGCCACCGCCGGGGTTCGGCCACTCCGCCTCTGGCTCCACTTCTCCGCTTCTCTCACCATTGCAAACAGCTTCACGCGAACGGTGGCGACACTGGAGCAAGACACGGTGGCGGCCATGAGAGTGTGAGAGTCGAGAGGAAGTTTCTGAGTGTGTTAGGGTTTTTCTGAGAGAGTATGAGTGAATGGATTGTTTTAGTGTTTGGACTTGAAAACTTTTAACTTACTAGTGTTTGTATAGTAAATATTAAATATTTTGGAACATAATACAATAAATGTAATCTAGATCATTGGCTATGCCTTCTATTTTGGAGACAAGCCCCAGGTTCGAATCTGGGAGAACAATTGTTCATTTTTAAAAGCAATATTTTTAGCGACGGAATTCCTGTTAGTTTCCGTCGCTAACGTTTTAGAAAATTTACTGAGGGATTTAGCGACGGGAGGACATCAGCGACGGTCAAAATCCGTCGCTAAATTGCATGATAAAATATTAAAATAATATTAGCGAGGGAATTAGCGACGGATCAATAGCGAGGTTTCAAATCCGTCGCTAAATTATAAAATAACATTTTATTTCCAATACCATGAATCCGTCGCTGATTTCGTCGCATTCCGTTGCTATTAGCGACGGATTTGTTTCCCTCGCTAAATCATGTTTTTTTAGTAGTGTCTCATGAAATTAATTTTTAGATGAAAAATGTATGAGTGGAGGAAACGAATGACGATGATGGAGATGCGCGTAAAATGATCATGTTGATGGATGCACAAAGTTCTGAAAACATAAATTTCAAATCTCACGTCCCTAAAAATGGAACGCTGCATTACTACGATATAACACAATCAAAATTTTAACCGGTACATGAGTCTGTATTGTTGAACCAACTCACTTAGGGTACCACACCTCAGTCTGGCTTAAGGTATGACAGTAAGTACCTTATTTATTTATCATGTTTTTGGTGAAATATTTTCTACAAATCTTTCATGCATTTGGAAATTTGCTC
This sequence comes from Lotus japonicus, assembly GCF_012489685.1. Lineage (NCBI taxonomy): Eukaryota > Viridiplantae > Streptophyta > Magnoliopsida > Fabales > Fabaceae > Lotus > Lotus japonicus. The sequence goes on from NC_080046.1 coordinate 25,211,840, forward strand.
TTCTTTTATTTATTTTTTTATTTTTTTGCCAAGACATGCTTTTTTTTAGTATATCGGAAAGATAAATTGCACCCGCTAGGGAATCGATCCCTGGACCTCCCCCTACCCAACTTATATGTCCTCAGCTCCTACCACTTGAGCTATCCTACAGGAACGCCAAGACATGCTTAAGTATTCGTGTGTTTTGATTTTTCAAGTGTAAAAAAAAAAACTCAGTTACTAATTACACTAGATCACATTTTCATTGTAGCAGATATTTTCGTGGATCTGCACGATTAATAATGAAAGAATTTTAGTAATTACGAATTTGATTGAATTTTATTCGATATCTCCACTCGATTTGACTGTAGCTTGTTGATCTGGTGCATGCACCATGGGAATACGGTGCCTATATTACTATATATATATAAGCCAAACTTTCCAGGACCAAGAGTTTAATTTAATATTAGATTTGATTAGATACTAACCCACTCGTGGATATATATCATACACACAATTTAATTATAGGTCATGCCACTTTCAAAAAAAAAAAAAATTATAGGTCATGCCAGTTAGCACCAATGCTTAAAATTGATCTCTTCATTCTCCAAGATCCCATTCAATGTTTCGAAACTTGAAGCAGAACTTGCAAAAATATATATAGATTTGGTAGTTACAATGACATTAGTCGATTGAAGAATTGAGGCAAAGCTTTGCTCAACATGCATAGCAATTTGTTAGGTATATAATAATATGGAAGAGAAGATAAAACAGAAAGATTTCACATACTAATATTCTGATATCTTACTCTCAATATAAACGATGTCAGAATAGTTGGACATGCGGTTGTACTTTGTAGTTGCAGACGGGCGGATCTACTTGTAAGTAAGTTGAAGCCCTAAACAAATTTTTTTTGCACTTACATCCTATATAATATATTTTTTGAACCCCTGAAATTTTTTAATTATATTAGTAGATTTTAAGTTTTGCACCTATTTGTACTAAAGACTTATCATCACATACTCCTCTCACTCTCTCACACACACGCGCACTCAGCCACTCATCCTCTTTCTCTTGCTACCCTAAGTCCCACCCAACTGAGATGTGGGAACTGCAATCAGAATCATCGTATGCAAAATAGTTCAATCTCAAATTATGCTTCCTTTGTTCAATTTTTCTGTTTCGAGTTAGTTACTTAAATCTTGAAGACAATCGAATTATTCATTTATCTGATCTTTAATTACTGAATTGGAAACGTTCAATAAGAATAATATATTTTTCTGGTGTTTTCAGTTTAGATTTCTCACCTCAGTTGGTCAATTTAAACTAAGATATTTTGCATGTGCATATATACATAAATATTAATGAATCATACAAACATATACATGTGCATATATACATAAATATTTGCAGATACAAAATTAAAAGTGACAGGTACTTTTTCCTCTGTTTTTATTTATTTGTGCTGCTATTTTCGTTAGTAAGTAAAATGTTAACAGATCGCTTTTATATATTTCTGCAAATTTTATGTAAGATTTAACTGTATTTAGTTTTCCTTCGATTGAGGGGAGAAAATGATCGCTATTGTTAATGTAAATTGTTCAACGATTTCGTAATATGAAATCACGTAGAGGACAACTATGACTTATATAATTTCTGATGTATAAATACATTAAAGTTGTTTTTAATTATATTTTTACCGATGTGTTCATGTGAAAAATTTGAACCCCTGGCCCGGGGATCCTGGATCCCCACCTTGCTGTCTTGGAGATTGCAGGGAAGATACGAGACTTAGCTTGTTTTTCATTTTTTATGTTTCATTATTAATTTTAATACAGAGATATTCGTGGGGGATGCAGTATTAAAATTGATTCTGTATATTCAGTCTCTTTGCATTTTTTTGGTCATAACTTATCAAACATGCAAGTGGTGGCGAATTTCAAGTGAGAAGACAAGGAATGAAGATATGAGATTTTGTAGTTAAGCCCCACATTGACTCATGAAATACTTTTTTTTGAATTAAAAGGTAAATATAATATATTAATAATGATAGAGTGTTCAGAAATATTCCCTCTCAACATGGGTACAGTAACCGCGTCAACAAAAGCTGACTACAAGCTAAGCTTCTATAGCAAAAACCTCCCAATAACGTCTAAAATACCCACAACCACACAAGCATACGAATATTCTTTAACACCGGAAACCCACCCAACAACAAAACCCAAGAATGCCATAGAGCTGAGAACAAAACCTAAGAAACGAAAAGAGACAAAGAAAACCAAAATAAATCAAGAAAAAGCAGAGACTAGACGAGCAAAACACAAACACCAATCGTCAGCATTCTCTTGTCCACCTCCATTAGCATCCTTCGATCAGGAAGAAACCCATCAAGACCAGCAGGAACGAAAGAAAGTAACGAGGCCGGAAGGTGATCGTAGCCACTGGGAGCTCGCCGACATCGATGCGAGAAAAGGAGAGGAACCTCGGAGATGCCCAGAAACCTAGAAAGAAACCGAAACACCGCTTTCTGAAGTGCGGCTTGCAAAAAGGGAAAACAGAGAAGAACATTTACCTTCACCAACATCCAAACATGTCGACACAGCACATACACTGCCAACCTCGATCCAAATTAAGCCTCACTCAAGCACCATCAAGCTCAATCACCGCCAAGACACACCCATCCACCAACACCAGCACCTTGACCAAAAACCCAAACCGCTGCAGCAGAAACGGGATGACCCCAAACCTTGGCGGATAAACCTGATCACAACAATCAGCGACGCCAGTAAAGAGGAGAGAAGGAACAACGATGAGAAGATCCCGGAGGCACAACCACTCGAGACCAGCAAGGTGAGTCACGAAGGCAACACCTAAAACCAAGATCCACGACAACAAGGAGACGGAAGAGAGCGACACCAGGACGAGGGAAGACCAGAAAGGAGCTGATCCCACGATCAGGAGGTGGAGCGTCATCTCCGAGCAGCGTAGGAAGCCAAGGATTGCAAATCTCGAACCGGATCAGAGGGAACGAAAGACCACAACACCTATCGAACCAGGTGTGCAAAGCTCGCCGAAGCCAAGAGAAGGGGAGAGAGAACCAAGCGATAGGTGAAGTAGAGAATGGGGTTGCCACCACGTCGAAAAAGCGGCGCGACCGCTATCCAAGCAAACCTAAGTCGCACAAGAAGAAAGGGGAGAAGGTTAGAGAGAAAAGTTTGAGAGGGAGCGTCAACAAGGCTTCTAGTTGTTGTTTGATACGGGTTAAAAAGAACTTAAATAGTAATATTGAAATATTATTTATTTGAAAGAAATGTTGTAATCATACTCATGAAATACTTATAGTTATAATTGGGAGGTAATCCCATATCTTAGCTTTAGGGTATAGTTAGGTGCAACCCAAATTTTAATATGTTTTCCATTTTGATATCGCAAGCTCCATAAATCAAATTTTGGGTTTTCAATAAAATCAAAATTAAAGACTCAAAATTTAAATGTAAAATGTCATTAATATATGCCCAATGGAGTTGACTTTATGTGCATGCTATACTAGTGGATGATAGTGTATTATATCATTAAACAAAATTATCATGGGTATGTGTCTATATATTTCAACATACACGTGGATGATGTAAAACAGCGTTTTTATTAGTGTGGCAACCATGAGAGAGAAAGTTAGAGAGAGGGGAGTGCTAGGTAAGATGGAGAAGGATGCACGAACGGAAATTTGGTAGTGCGATCGAGAGGATCTCAGCTCCGGGAGACCAGAACGGAAAGAGGGCACATCACAACGCTTTTTTTCTCTCATTTCCCAAAGGGATGGAGAAAGGTGCAACTGTGGGAGGTGTTTCAGAGATGGGGCAAGGTGTGGGATATTTACCTACCGGAGAAGAGAACGAAAGGAGGGAGAATATTTGGTTTTGTTAGGTTTCTGAATGTCAAGGATTCGAAGGAACTAGTGGCAAACCTGGATCAACTTTGTCTGGAGGCTATGGAGTTACACGTCAATGCTCCAAGGTTCAACTATGATAAGGGGCAAGACATTACCCAGAAGGAGCAGAGGGTAGAGAGGCAGGTGGATGACGCCTCCTTAGGCAAGCTGTGCTGGGATGGCACATGTAACACCCCGATTTCGGTGGCGTCACTTTAGTAACCAAAATAAACTTAATGCGGAAAAACGTGAATATTTTTTTTTGATAATAACTAAGACGAGACTGAAATAAATAAACCCAACAATAACAATAATCAGAACTAATGTACGATATATATAACAGCCCCCGCTGTAGTAGCAACCTCGTCACGAGTAAACCTCCAGTGACGGAAAGAGAAAGATGTAACGCCCGTAGGCAATATATACAAACCAAATATAAAGGTAAGTGTCCGCAACACTATCCCTCAAAACTGAGAATGAGCTGACCCAATGGCCTGAAAATAAGACCTCCTAAGTCCAACCAACTCTCTGTGATTCCCATAAGGAAACCACACAAAAAGCTATAGGCGGAGCTACCCTGTCCCCCAAAGAAGCAAATGAAGCAATGACTGTCAGAGCTAAGACTCTACTCCTACACTAATCCTATCTCGAGGAGCTCATACCAACACTCAAAACTATGTGCTAGCATGATCGTCGTCTGAATCAGAATCCAGAACAACTAAGTCTATGTACACCATCCGTCCTCTTCTCGCGACCGCGATGCGCTTCTATTCCAGCATCTCAAAACCTAGTCCCCCCCGAAGGGTGAACCATCACGAACCAGCCCGCCAAAGACATCTGCCAAAGGGCGTTTGTCCGCCAAAGCACACACAGAAGACGCGAGGGTCAACTCCAAAGAATTATGTATATAATATCATCGCTAGATACAGATAATAGAATAGCCACTTAGGCTTATAGCTAGGGATGACATCCTAGGGTTGCATATTCCATAATGAACATAACAGCAATAATAACAATTAACATGTTCCAAATAGGATTAACAAATAACAATCACATTCGACAACTAAATTAGTATGCATGTTACATGATATGCAATGCAGGTTAACCTAGTCAACCAATATGCATTCCGGAACGGATGGACATCAACGGATCAGCCCTAGCACCAGCCACGGTGGGACCATTTCGGCCCGCGTGCCTCTTACTCCAACATCAACGGTAGTCAGATCAGCATAAAACCCGAAGGCCTGCCATTTCGGTCTGCTACTAAGAGTCACCTAACAGCGCTCTTACGCGGAAATCCTGGTCTTATAACCAATTTTGGAATCCGCCGTGGTCCGGTATCTCGCCGTGTTTAAACCACTTAATGAGTGCATGCAATGCAGTGATTAGCCAAACAACGTCTTCGACCTCACTCGACATGTCGCCACGTGTTCTAGCTAAATTAATGTCTCTAAAAGCTTACCCTAAGGTAAAGTCGATTCTGCGACAAAAGACACTTCTTCACATCAACATAGTAACTCATGATGATCTCCAAATCATCCGACTCATCTCAATCCGATGGTCACAACTGCTCAACGAGCACAGAGTATTACACTCTCGGAAACTAACGGTTTCCCGGACTTATCCCCAGGATAGCCCAACAACGCATAGCTACTCCAACAGCACAAGAGCATCCACATACTCAACACTTCTCAGCTTCCTCAACGATTGGATCCGACGACACTTCTCGTTTTCCAAAGACTAAGATTTGCATCCGAAGCTTCCTTTCGAGTTTATTATCATTAATTGAAGATTTAGAGGTTGTTTAATGTCTTATGAGTTTTCTTTTCAAAATAATATCCTTTTTAGTCTTATCGCAAATCCTATAAGTTCTCGGGATCTCCTAATCCCCAAATGATACCAGAGAATGTCTCGATCCATGAAACACCACACAAGGTCCGAATCTCATTCGTCCTATCAAACTTTCTCAAAACTCTCAAAATAAAATCGGCATGACCTGCCCGCTATTCTCACTATACAGAATCTCAGATTTCATTGCAAAAGCATAATTACATCATCACAGTCAATCAACATGTCATATATCAACATACTAAGAAATAACCACATAGCACTTAGCATATAAGGCATGCACCACACATCCTAGATTACCCACATAGCACATAGCATGTAAGTCAATCTCAAAAACATTAAGTAGATGAATCATCTACATTGTCAGCCGAAGCCTCAGAAAACATTTTCCAATCACACACAATCCAGTGCATAAACAGTAAACAATGTCGAAAGCATCGACCCTAAGCATTAAATAGAGATTCAGTGAGAAGCCCTCACCTGTAGGTTCTCCAGAGTTATCTCCTAAAGCTCCTTCACAATCAAAGCCTTGCTCCGCTGGAAATTCCTCAAAAACACCTTTAGAGCAAAACCACAGAAATACTATCAGAATCTATCGGAAACTAAGCTATCAATACATCACTAAGGTTACACAAAGTAGTACATACTCCGAGGTATGATAATCTAGCGCGAAAGGACAAGTTTTCGGAAAAGGAAATTTTCCTCCTCCCCCCCTAATAGGTTCGGCCACTTTTGGTAATTGGGGAACTCGATTTTTCTTCGATCAAACTTGGTTCCTATGCTATCATTAGCCGTAACTAAGGGTATTCTGAACTCGGAAAAATTATCGGATCAAAAACTGTTGCAGGGGTATTTTGGTCATGATTTTTAACTTAGAATTTTCAAAACTGAAATCCCAAAAACCAAATTTGACAGGGACGTCACCAACGACGTTTATGACAACTAATCCTACTAGCACTAAGCTAAGACGATAGTTTTTAGCCTAAAGGTTGAAGCTATACTCCAAAAACTCCAAAAATGGGTATTTAAGGCTAAAATTGATTCCGGCGGAAATCCGGCGACATTACGGAAAATCTAATCCGGCAGAAGTGATCTTGGGCACATAAGGAAGAGGTTTAGAATCAGAAATGAAATATTCAGGATAGTTTTGCAAAAACCTCAAAACTATCAGCTCAGAAAAGTCTACAGAAAAGCTATGGAAAAAGCGATCAGAGGTAGGGATTAGCGACTATACCTCGAAACCTTGAAGCAGCAACTGATTGATCGACGATCAAGCGAGTAATGAAGAAAATCTTCTCTTCCTCCTCTCCTCTCAAACTCGCGGCCTTGGTGGGGAAAATGGTGGAAATTTTGTGTTTTTCTTCCTTTCTTGGCTATATATAGAGGTTGGCAAAACGCGGTAAAATGAAAGTTTCGCGAATCTGATTTTTCCGGCGTCATTCTCCATGAATTCTAAGATATGTTTTGGCAAAAGAATTCCAAAACTATAAAGAGGTCTCCTTGTATTTTTGGCGACTAATGCATAATCGGTATAAAACTATTTTACCCGATAAGTTGCTTTTTGCATCGCCTGTCGGAATAGAAAACTTCCTTCTGAAGAAAGATTGAAATCATCAAGAGAAATGGGTGTATGCGTGGTGAATCTTCATTTGAAGCTCTGAATAGAAAAATTCTTCATTGTCGGTTGATTCTAGGGTTTTGAAATACCAGGGTTTCGGTTTCGGCAACCTTCCGATGATTGGAATCGGACGTTCGTAGATCCTAGAGTTTCGCCTCGAAACGATTGTGATATATGGAAAAAGAGAAGTTCTAACATTTCTCTGAAGATTTTTGGACTAAAATCCTACAGTGTTCCAAGGGTGGAACATAGTGTTATTTCCTAAGATTCTTGTCCTAGGTTTTAAAGCGAATATTAGTCGTGCTATAACTTAAATCGACTTCGATACAATCCTTTGACTTTTCCTGAACTTTCTCCTTCATAAATTTATTTCATTTGGTAAACTCTAGTTCAGGTTTCCCTTCACGATACATCAACCCTAATCGTGAATAGGATTCTATTTACTTGACACAAGCTTAAAAAAAACTTGGGTCTTACAGCACATCGTTAGGCATATCCTATGCTCAGGCTGTCACAAATCCTCCGCGAGACAATGTGCAAAAAGATCATGGCAAACAGAGGAATAACACTCAAGGAAGACCTTACTCATATCCGAGCTTAAAGGAAAAGATGAAATTGATACATAGAAGGGGACCTATGGAGGGAAATGGAATCTATGTAGAAGAGAAGATAGGAGGATGGCTGCAAAATTGTCTAATTGGAAGACTGCGAGAACCACAAGCAACTTTTCATATATAGGACGCTTTCATCCTTGATGGATTGAGAACTATCAAGGTGAGGGCCCTAGGGGATGACCTTGTGCTATTCTCTGGTGTAGACCAAATGAACTCATCAGAAGCGATCCTTGGCTGCGAGTGGATCAAAACCAGCATTGTTTTACTCAAGCCCTAGAGCCCAGATGCGGTGCCACTCTACAGGGTGATATGGCTTAGGTGCATGGGTCTCCCACTTCACCTCTGGACAAATAATTGCTTAGCCAAGGTGGTAAAGGAGGTAGGAAGTCCCCTGGAATTTGATGAAGACATTGAAAACCTCTGCCACCTAGAGTTTGCTCATGTCAGAATCCGAACATCAATTCAAACTCTGATCAACTTGTTTAAGAGGATGCAGATCAATGGATTGTGGTATGGTTTAAAGCTAATGGAGGAGATGACTCAAGCTCTTAGGGGGAGGAGGAGGACGCTTCCTCTGCTTGGTCGTATGGTGGAACGACGGTGCTGCCGTCGGACTCAGAGGGCTCGAAGGAATGCGGCGGCGAGAGAAGTCCTAAGGGTGACGTTGGCGAAAGTGACACATGTCTTGAAAGGGCATAGAATGACACTTTGGGGGTGGTAGGTGTTCTTGCCATGAACATTGAGATAAGGTATATGTAAGACCCAAGATTTTAAGTTTAGAATAAGGGAATAAAATTCCTATTCACGATTAGGTTTGATGTATCGTGAAAGAAAACCTGAACAAGTGTTTATTGAATGGAATAAATTTATGAAGAAGAAAGTTCAGGAAAAGGCTAAGGATTGTATCAAAGTCGATAAAAGTTATAACACGATTAGTATACGCTTAAACCTAGGGCAAGAGCGCTAGTAAATAGCTAATTTGCCCTTAAAGACACGATGGAAACTAATTCCAAAAATCTTCAGAGAAATGTTAGAACTTCTCTTAATCCTTCCATGACAAGTGTTTCGATGCGAAATGTAAGACCCAAGTTTTTAAGTTTAGAATAAGTGAATAAAACCCTATTCACGATTAGGGTTGATGTGTCGTGAAGGGAAACCTGAACAAGAGTTTGTCGAATGAAATAAATTTATGAAGGAGAAAGTTCAGGAAAAGTCTCAGGATTGTACTAAAATCGATAAAAGGTATAGCACAACCGATTCGCTTAAACCTAGGACAGAACCTTAGGAAAAGACTAAGTTCCACCCTTAGAACACTGTAGGAATTTATTCCAAAAATCTTCAGAGAAATGTTAGAACTTCTCTTATTCCATATATAACAATCGTTTCAAGGCGAAACTCTAGGATCTACGAACGTCCGATTCCAATCATCGGAAGTTTGCCGAAACTAAAACCCTGATAGTTCAAAAACCCTAGAATCTACCGACAATGAAGACTTTTTCTATTCAGAGCTTCAAATGAAGATTCTACACGCGTGCACCCATTTCTCTTGATGATTTCAATTTTCCTTCAGAAGGAATTTTTCTATTCCGACATTCGATGCAAAAAGTAACTTATCGGGTAAAATAGTTTTACACCGACTTTGCATTAGTCGCCAAAAATACAAGGGAACCTCTTTTTAGTTTTGGAATTCTTTCGCCAAAACATATCTTAGAATTCACGGAGAATGAAGCCGGAAAAATCAGATTCGCGAAACTTTCATTTTCCCGCGTTTTGCCAACCTCTATATATAGCCAAGAAATGAGAAAATATCACAAAAACTGCACCATTTTCTCTCCAAGGCTGCGAGCTCCATTGAAGGAAGAGGAAGAAGAGATTTTCTTCATTTCTTGCTTGATCGTCGATTAAACAGTTGCTACTTCAAGGTTTCGAGGTATAGTCGCTAATCCTTACCTCTGATCGTCTTTTCCATAGCTTTTCTCTAGACTTTTATGAGTTCAAAGTTTTGAGGTTTTTGGAAAATTGTCCAAATAGCTTGATTTCTCTGTCTAAACATCTTCCCTACGTGCCCAAGAGCACTTCTGTCGGATTAGTTTTTCCGTAATGTCGCCGAAATTCCGCCGGAATCAATCTTTGCATCAAATACCCATTTTGGGGCAAAGCTTCATCCTTTGGGCTGAAAACTATCGCCTTAGCTTAGTGCTAGTAGGATTAGTTGTCATAAACGTCGTTGGTGACGTCCCCATCCAATCTGCTTTTCGAAATTTCAGTTTTGAATTTCTGAGCTAAAAATATTGACCAACTAGCGAAGTATTTTCCAACTAGCGCTCAAGACGAGCGGGAGGCACAATTTCTGATCCTTTGTCAAGGGAGCATGACCATACCTGAGTATGCTTCCAAGCTGGAATCATTGGCTAAGCACTTCCAGTTTTTCAACAACCATGTTGATGAACGCTACATGTGTAAGCGGTTTCTGAATGGGCTGAGAGCAGACATCGAGGATTCAGTGAGACCGTTGGGTATTATGCAATTTCAGGCTTTGGTGGAGAAGGCCACAGAGGTGGAGCTGATGAAAAATAGAAGGATGAATAGAACAGGAGCTGGGGGACCGATGAGGTCGAGCTCCCAAGACAATCTTGGAAAAGGAAGGTTTCAGATGAAGAAGCCTTATCAGCGCCCTATGGGGGAAGGTTATACTCTAGGACAGTACAAGTCGATGACCATTGCTACTGGAGGTGTAGGGAATCAAGTCGGCAACACGGATGTGACATGTTTCAGGTGTGGGAAGACTGGACATTTTACTGACAAGTGCTCAGCGACTGGACCAAGATGCTTTAATTGCAATCGAGTGGGACATCTAGCTGTGGATTGTTGTAAGACCCAAGTTTTTAAGCTTAGTATAAGTGGAAGAGATTTCCATTTACGATTAGGCTTGATGTATCGTGAAGGAAAAACTTGAACAAGATTTTATAGGATGAAATAAATTTATGAAGGAGAAAGTTCAGGAAAAGTCTAAGGATTGCATCAAAGTCGATATCAGTTATAGCACGATTATTATACGCTTAAACCTAGGGTAGAAACCCTAGTAAATAGCTAGTTTACGCTTAAAGTCACGATGGAAACTAATTCCAAAAAATCTTCAGAGAAATGTTAGAACTTCTCTTAATCCATATATAACAAGCGTTTCGAGGCGAAACTCTAGGATCTACGAACGTCCGATTCCAATCATCAGAAGTTTGCCGAAACTAAATCCCTGATAGTTCAGAAACCCTAGAATCAACCGACAATGAAGACTTTTTCTATTCGGAGCTTCAAATGAAGATTCTACACGCGTGCACCCATTTCTCTTGATGATTTCAATCTTTCTTCAGAAGAAAGTTTTCTATTCCGACATTCGATGCAAAAAGTAACTTATCGGGTAAAATAGTTTTACACCGACTTTGCATTAGTCGCCTAAAATACAAGGGAACCTCTTTTTAGTTTTGGAATTCTTTCGCCAAAACGTATCTTAGAATTCACGGAGAATGAAGCCGGAAAAATCAGAACCGCGAAACTTTCTTTTTCCCGCGTTTTTCCATCCTCTATATAGCAAGCCTCGAAAACCAAAAATCATACCGATATTTCTTTGAAGAATTAGAAGATTCAGCGGGGAGAATATCGTGTCTAAAATACGTTGGAATCAGTAGGAAGAAATCGGGATCGCTTTTATATTTTTATCTTAACTCTATGAGTTAAATCCTCCGATATCTAAACAAAAGTGTACCGGTTTACAAAATATCTATTCATTCTTATCCAATCTCTGATAAATATCTATTCATTCTTATCCAATCTCTGATAAATATCTATTCAACCTTATCCAATCTTTGATAAATATCTGTTCATACTTATCCAATCTTGATAAATATCTATTCATACTTATCCGATCTTTGATATATATCTACTCATTTCTTGGTTCATGGATCATTTTAATTTGCTCAAAGTGATCATAATTTATATTTTACTATTCCATAAAGTTCCTCATAATTTTTAATATAGTTATATATCCATTATATATTTTTCTCCTAACTCTGTGAGCTAAATTCTTCAGTGTCTAAATCAATTTATACTAGTTTACAAAATATCTTTCCTAAATATATATCTAAACATCCTATCCTCCCTCACTCACTCTGTCGACATCCCTCTCTCTCTCATTACACTTTTTCATTTTCCCTTCCTTTTCTTCTGCAGACCCATTTCTTACCCTTCTTCTTCTATATATATTATGTCCTCTTGTCATTTCTTTTCATTCTCTTTCTTTCTTTTGTGCAGCAAACACCACCACCAACATATATCAATTTTATCTCCATTCTTTTCTTTTTCCAACGTGCACCCACCAGCGCCCATTCCTTCTTCTTCACTTCTTGTTGCTGCACCCTCCCACCATGTTTTCTTCTCCATTCTTTTCTTTTGCTGCAGTAAGCAGACATCACCACCGACGTCCTTCTCTTCCTCTCGACGAGGCCACGACGGCACTGCCCACGCAGCACCATGCTCCATGCTTCTTCTTCACGTTGTAGCACCACAAATCACAAAAACCACCATGCTTCGTTCCCCTCACGAGGCCAGCCACCATCAAGCTTCACCTTCATCATTTTCACTGGCCATGACAAGGCACCACACCATGAACACGACAGCAACGACCACCACTCCATCCTTCTTCTCACGTGAAAGCCACCAAGGGCCAACCACCATAACCTCTCTTCTCCACGGACAACGAGCAACCACCACCATACGAGACCAGCAACCATGGGCGAAGAAGCGTAGAAAAGGACGAAGAGAAACAGAGGTGAAATCAACGTGAAAACATAGAAAACGACGCCGCCGACGTCGTCGACGCCGCAATCTTCGACCTTTGATTCCGGTGTCATCGGACCTCCGTTCATAGCAAGGTTAATACTGTTGAGATCCTTGCGACATGCACAACAAAACCCATGTTCCGAATCGTCGTTCCATCGCCGTCGACCACCGCCGCTGCCGCCTTCGGGAGCTTTTTCCGGTCAACTCCGCCGACGAATGGAAAAACGGAGGATACTGCTACGATCCTTGCCGTGAGGAGAGCAAAACCCTATCTTCAATTTCGTATTTGGGTCATTTTATTCGACGACCCCGACAACCACCGTCGACCTTCGGCTGAACTTTCTGGGCAAACCGTCGACTCTTTGGGGAAACGGACAGCGCCGTTGAGTTTCCGGCCGCGAAAGGATGAAGGAACAACCTTCCTTTATGTCTCTGGCGACAGTTCCTCCGTCAACCCCGTGAGCCGCAACTTTCTCTGGCGACTCTTCGCCGACAAGTTTCAGAAACTTGATTTTCGTACAATGAACGGAAGCACCTTGCATCGACGCTACACAATGGGAGGAATCGAGCCAACATATGCAAATAAAGATGTAATCGGATCGGAGTTGCACCTTAGTATGGAAATTGGCTAAGGTGAGGGCTACTCTCTGAATTACTGGATAATGTTTTAGGTGTCGACGAATTCGACTTGATTTATGTGTTATGCACTTAATTTCTAAATGTCTGAAATGATTTCTGAGGCTTCGGCCGAGCTTGTTGATTTCATGATGCCTTGATATTGTGTGCTAAATGATTCACATGTTTTGTGCTAAATGGTTAATCTAGGATGTGTTGGAATATGCTGTTTATGCTTATTGGATTGCGCTGATTTAACTATGTTATTCCCCTTATATCTGTGATACTGAAGAGTGAGGATAACGGGCAAGTCATGCCGAATTTTTATAAGAGTTTGGGAAAGTTTGACGGGACGAACGGAGTTCGGGCCTTGTTAGTGTTTTAAGTGGATCTAGACATTCTCTGGGGATTACATTGGGATTATGGGATCTTTGAAAACTTATAGGAAATACGATAAGACTAAAAGGAAACTATTTTTACAAGGAAAATTCATAAGATATTAAACAACCTCTAAACCTTTAAATAATGATAACAATCTCGGATGCAAGCTTAGGATTGAATATTAGTTTTGGAAAAGGAGAATTGTCGTCGAATCCAAGTTATGGGAGAATTGTAGGTTTCTGAGTATGTTGATACTCCTTCGCTCTTTGAGCAGTTTGTTTAGCCATCCAAGGGATGAGCCGAGAAGCTTCACTGAGGCGTGAGACCTTGTGAATGCGTGATACTCCACTGAGGCGTGAGACCTTGTGGAAAGCATGGATCTTCACTGAGGCGTGAGACCTCGTGAACAGCATGAAGCTTCACTGAGGCGTGAGACCTTGTGAATGCGGGATACTCCACTGAGGCGTGAGACCTTGTGGAAAGCATGGATCTTCACTGAGGCGTGAGACCTCGTGAATAGCATGGAACTTCACTGAAGCGTGAGACTTCGTGCAAGTGTGTAAATTCACTGGGGCGTGAGACCCCGTGAAAGCATAAAACTTCACTGAAGTGTGAGACTTTGTGAATGTGTGAGACTCCACTGAAGCATGAGACTTCGTGAGAGCATTGATGACTCGAAGAGTTATCGTGAGTGTTTGCACTCATTTTATGATTATTGTATTTTGTCGCAGAATCGACTTTTACCTTAGGGTATTATTTATAGAGACATTAAGTTAGCTAGAACACGTGGCGACGTGTCGAGTGAGGTCGGAGACGTTGTTTGGCTAATCACATTGCACTCATGCATACATAGGAGGTTAATACACGGCGTGATACCAGACCTCGGTGGATTCCAAAATGGTCATAAGACCCGGATTTCCGCGTAAGAGCGCTGTTAGGCTACTCTTAGTAGCAGATCTGGCTACCTTTGTGTGGTGTAAGAGGCACGCGGGCAGAAATGGTCCCACCGTTGCTGGTGCTAGGATTGATCCGTTTGATGTCCATCCCTTTTCCGGAATGCATTTGGTTAACTGGGTTAACTGCCATATCATTTCATGCAGCATGCATACTGACTTAGTTGCTGAGTGTGATTGATAATTGTTAATCCTATTTGATGCATGCTAATTGTTATTATCGTCTTTTATATTCATTGTGAAATATGCAACCCTAGGATGTTATCCCTAGCTATAAGCCTAAGTGGCTATTCTATTATCTGTATCTATCGGTGCTATTATTTACATAATTCTTTGGAGTTGACCCTCGCGTCTTCTGTGTGTGCTTTGGCGGACTACGCCCTTTGTCAGATGTCCATGGCGGGCTAGTTCATGATGGTTCACCCTTCGGGGGGGAACTAGGTTGGAGATGCTGGAACAGGAGTGCATCGCGGTAGCGAGAGGAGGACGGATGGTGTACATAGATTAGGTCATTCTGGATTTCGAATTCGGACGACGATCATGCTAGCACGTAGGTTTTAGTGCTGGTGTGAGCTCCTCGAGATGGGATTAGTGTAGGAGTAGAGTCTTAGCTCTGAACATCAATTGTTTTCTTTGGGGACAGGGTAGTTTCCCACCTATAGCTTTTTGTGTGGTTTCTTTACGGGAATCACAGAGAGTTGGTTGGACTTAGGAGGTCTTGTTTCAGGCCGATGGGCCAACTTATTCTCGTTTTTTTGAGGTTTGTGTTGCGGAAACTTCACCTCTACTTTGGTCTGTACTTTTTGCCTACGGGCGTTACTCTCTTTTACTTTCCGTCACTGAAGGTTACTCGTGACGAGGTTGGGTACTTACGGCGGGGGCTGTAATTATTAATGCATATTAGTTATATTATCTTTTGTCGTCTAGTTTTATTTCTTTCATTTTTGGTTCTATTATAAAAAAAAATATATATTCACGTTTTTCCGCTTTAAGTTTCTTTTTGGTTACTAAAGTGACGCCACCGAAATCGGGGTGTTACAATTGTGAGGCGCCCAAGAGGGAGCCATCTGTTAACACTGCAAGGGGAAAGCGCCTCACTACTAGGGGAAGAGTTTATATCATGGACGGAGAAGGATCAGAGAAGTTAGCCAGAGGAGAGCGCAAGAACGACGGTAACCTTCTAACCATTCTTTCTCATTCTAGTATAATAAGTTCCATGACTCTCGTAGCGCATGCAACATACCTATCTTACTTATATTGTTTGAGCGTTGACCTTATAGTTATTACACCTATTAAGACTTTATTTGACTGTTGCTCGTGTTTAAACTATAGAAGTACACGAGGTTTAGGATAACACACTAAGCCTAGAAAGTAGTCTTCCACCGATGCGTTTAAAAGGAAGCTAGAAGCTGAAGAATGAATCTCATAGAGATTCCTTATGGATAGTATACGTATGATGTTGAGGGCGTGTAGTTCCGTAGCGGAATCGTTGAGGATGTGATATCAGGATATTTGTGACTACTGGATGATAGGAACTCATTGACTGTTCCAGTGGGTTTTTCTAGATTTCCACCTTCGATGTATTAGGCCTGATCAACTTAATATGGAGGGGGTGATATTCGGAATCACAACTGGAGATGGACTTTGATAGAAGGATGTGTAAGATGAATTTGAATTGGTCGAGGATTAGTCGGATTTGGAAGGAAAGTTCGTGTTAAGTAATTGATTTTCTTTGGGAAGGGGTTGTCGTCTTAAGAAAAGAATATTCATTTAAGAAGTATTGAAGAATTAAAGGGTGTTGGAGGTCCAAACTTAGCGAAGGTTTAGATTTTAAAGACGATAGATGTAATCACGAATGCGTGAGACATGAAGTCTTGTCTGGTTTTGATCGAGAGACTAAGTATTGGATTGTTTGGAGGATGATCAAGTTACAGAAGGGAAAGTGTATATTGGTTTGAGTGAGGAAGGTTTTGAGGACGAAGACGACAATAATGGATTTTTAGATATTAAGATGAAGATTAGCTTATAAGTTGTTGATAAGTTAATGTTAGAGGGAATGGGTTTTGTGATGCACAAGGTATTAAGACTCAATTTGAGTCTTAATTTGAATGGTGACTAAGTAGAAGATTGATTTCATGTTGCGAATGAGGATGGTTACGAAGTTGGAAGTGACGTTAATGGACTAGTAGATTCCAAGGCAATAGTTTGTCTAGAAGTTATCAAGCGATCGAGTTGAGTTTTGGACCTTAAGTGAACGTCACGAGGACAAGTTGAGCATTCACTCCGGAACATAGAGAAGTACCGAGCTTCTAATCACATTTTGGACGAACAAAAGCAAAGGAGCAAGTGGTTAAGGTTGTGCGATAGCACGAATGCCAACAAATATTATTTCCAACGGAGACCCGACGCAAGTGGTCGAACCGGACAACATAGAGTTGGAAGATGATATGTCTTTTGAGACGCCGTCGGTCAGCATTGGGGCTAGAAGAGCGAAACAATCAAGGAGAAAACAGAGTGTTTTAGAGAAAGTTATTTGGAACAAAGACACGGACGGTGCTATATGGGAGTTAGAGGAAAAGATCAAGGAGTAACATCCGGAGCTTTTTACTGACCCTTAAGTTTCGAGGTCGAAACTTTCTTTTTGGAGGGTAGTAATGTAAGACCCAAGTTTTTAAGTTTAGAATAAGTGAATAAAACCCTATTCATGATTAGGGTTGATGTGTCGTGAAGGGAAACCTGAACAAGAGTTTGTCGAATGAAATAAATTTATGAAGGAGAAAGTTCAGGAAAAGTCTCAGGATTGTACTAAAATCGATAAAAGGTATAGCACGACCGATTCGCTTAAACCTAGGACAGAACCTTAGGAAAAGACTAAGTTCCACCCTTGGAACACTGTAGGAATTTATTCCAAAAATCTTCAGAGAAATGTTAGAACTTCTCTTATTCCATATATAACAATCGTTTCAAGGCGAAACTCTAGGATCTACGAACGTCTGATTCCAATCATCGGAAGTTTGCCGAAACTAAAACCCTGATAGTTCAAG
This sequence comes from Lotus japonicus, assembly GCF_012489685.1. Taxonomy (NCBI): domain Eukaryota; kingdom Viridiplantae; phylum Streptophyta; class Magnoliopsida; order Fabales; family Fabaceae; genus Lotus; species Lotus japonicus. The sequence continues at coordinate 25,229,653 of NC_080046.1, forward strand.
AACCCTAGAATCAATCGACAATGAAGACTTTTTCTATTCAGAGCTTCAAATGAAGATTCTACACGCGTACACCCATTTCTCTTGATGATTTCAATCTTTCTTCAGAAGGAAGTTTTCTATTCCGACATTCGATGCAAAAAGTAACTTATCGGGTAAAATAGTTTTACACCAACTTTGCATTAGTCGCAAAAAATACAACGGAACCTCTTTTTAGTTTTGGAATTATTTCGCCAAAACATATCTTAGAATTCACGGAGAATGAAGCCGGAAAAATCAGATTCGCAAAACTTTCATTTTCCCGCGTTTTGCCAACCTCTATTTATAGCCAAGAAATGAGAAAATATCACAAAAACTCCACCATTTTCTCTCCAAGGCCGCGAGCTCCATTGAAGGAAGAGGAAGAAGAGATTTTCTTCATTTCTTGCTTGATCGTCGATTAAACAGTTGCTACTTCAAGGTTTCGAGGTATAGTCGCTAATCCTTACCTCTGATCGTCTTTTCCATAGCTTTTCTCTAGACTTTTATGAGTTCAAAGTTTTGAGGTTTTTGGAAAATTGTCCAAATAGCTTGATTTCTCTGTCTAAACATCTTCCCTACGTGCCCAAGAGCACTTCTGTCGGATTAGTTTTTCCGTAATGTCGCCGAAATTCCGCCGGAATCAATCTTTGCATCAAATACCCATTTTGGGGCAAAGCTTTGTCCTTTGGGCTGAAAACTATCGCCTTAGCTTAGTGCTAGTAGGATTAGTTGTCATAAACGTCGTTGGTGACGTCTTCATCCAATTTGCTTTTCGAAATTTCAGTTTTGAATTTCTGAGCTAAAAATATTGACCAAAACAGCCCTGCGACAGTTTTCGATCCTATAATTTTTCCGAGTTTAGAATACCCTTAGTTACGACTAATGATAGCATAGGAACCAAGTTTGATCGAAGAAAAATCGACCCACCTAATTACCAATAGTGGCCGAGCACCCTAGGGGGGAGGAAGGAAAATTCCTTTTTCGAAAACTTGTCCTTTCGCGCTAGAATATCGTACCTCGGAGTATATGCTACTTCGTGTAACCTTAGTGAGCATTGTTTGCTGAGTTTCTGACTCATTGTGATGGAACATTTGAGGAGAACGCTGGAATAACTATAGGTAAGGGCAACTTACCTTATTAGTTAATGCTTAGGGTCGACGCGTTCGAAATTGATTTACTGTTTAGGCACTTGTTTGTGTTTGACTGGAAAAATGTTTTCTGAGGCTTCGGCTGACAATGTAGATGATTCATCTACTGACTGTTTTTGAGATTGAATTACATGGTACGTGCTAAGTGGGTAATCTAGGATGTGTGATGCATGCTTTATATGCTAAGTGCTACGTGGTTATTCTAGAATGCGTTGGTATATGACATGTTTGTTGACTGTGCTGATTTAACTATGCTTTCACTCATATCTGTGATTCTGAGTAGTGAGAATAGCGGGCAGTTCATGCCGATTTTATTTTGAGAGTTTGGGGAAAGTTTGATAGGACGAATGAGATTCGGGCCTTGTTATGGTTTTTCATGGATCGAGACATTCTCTGGAGTCATTTGGGATTAGGAGATCCCGAGAACTTATAAGTTTTGCGGTAAGATAAAATGGAAATCTATTTTGTAAGGAAAACTCATAAGACAGTAAACAACCTTTAGACCTTTTAATAATGATAATAATCTCGAAGGAAAGCTTAGGAGTCAAATCTTAGTTTTTGGAAAACGAGAAGTGTCGTCGGATCCAAGTGTTGAGATATTGAGAGGTTTTGAGTATGTTGATACTTTTGTGCTCTGGGAGCAGTTGTGTTGTTGGGCTATCTGAGAGATAAGCCGGGAAACAGGTAGTTTCCGAGTATGTTGATGCTCTTTGCTCGTTGAGCAGTGTTGACCATCGGATAGAGATGAGTCGGATGATTTGGAGATCATCATGAGATACAATTTATGCCTTCGGGTACAGTTTATGCCTTCGGGTACAGTTTATGCCTTCGGGTACAGTTTATACCTTCGGGTAATTCGGACATCGACGGGGGATATGATCGACCGTGAGGTTAGGATCGACCTGTTGATTGTCGGGCATAGCGGAGGTCGACCCGCAGGGTTAGGACTGATCCGGCTATGTCAAGGTTGTAAGTGACACTCGAGGGTTATGGTCGACACAATGCCAGTGTTAGGACCGGCTCGATCGTGCCCAGCCTACTTCTTCCGGAATCGTCGAGATTGACGTTGCATTGACATATCATGCGCTCTAATTGTATTCGCTGAGATTTGGATGAGTTGATGTTGATAAACATCGTTATGTGTTTTTTGATGATTTGACGTTGATAAACATCGTTATGTGCTTTGATGATTGAATTGTACTAGAGATTTGATAACATGCTATGTTTAAACCTTAGGGTAGACAATGCAGAACTTATATGTATATATACAACATATATATATATATATACCCCTTATACCTTACTTGTTGTCTTGTATTCTCTATACTATATTCCGTAAGTTGACCCTTGCGCGTGCTACCTGTGTTTGGGGGGCTATGTATGCCTTTTTTGTCAGATGCCGTTGATGGATTGTTTCGAGATGCTTCGTCGTTCGGGGAAGGCCCGGAGCGAAATGACTACTACTGAGCCTCTGACGTGGAACCAGACTGAATGCATGACCAGATAAGGGTCGATGATGGAAGTATAGGGTATGGGTGTTTAGAGCCTACTAAGGTTGGGTGTTAGTGTCATAGCTCTGACTTATTCTCATTTTTGAGGGCTTGTGTTGCTAACACTTGACCTATCCTTTTGGGATTGTACATATTGCCTACGGCGTTACTCTTTTCTACTTTCCGTCACTGGAGGTTACTCATGACGAGGTTGCTACTTACAGCGGGGGCTGTAAATTTATATTGTATATTAGTTCTGATTATCGTTTATTGTTGAGTTTCATTTCTTTCAGTCTTTGGTTCTATTATCAAAAAAACAAATTATTCACGTTTTTCCGCATTAAGTTTCTTTTGGTTACTAAAGTGACGCCACCGAAATCGGGGTGTTACACGAAACCCTGAGATATACAAACGTCCGATTCCAATCCTCGGAGGTTTGCCCAAACAAAAACCCTGATAGTTCAAGAAACCTAGAATGAACGGTTGATGAAGACTTTTTCTATTCGGCGCTTCAAATGAAGATTCCACACGCGTACACCCATTTCTCTTGATGTTTCCAATCTTTTCTCAGAAGGAAGTTTTCTCATCCGACATTCACTGCAAAAAGTAGTTTTTCGGGTAAAATAGATTTACACCGACTTTGGATTGTTTACCTTATTTCCAAAAAACCTCTTTTGAGTTTTGGAATTCTGTCGCAAAAACCTATCTTAGAATTCACGGAGGATGGCACAAGAAAAATCGAAATCGCAAAATTTTCATTTTCCCGCATTTTCCCATCCCCTATAAATAGGAGAAAAACCAAAGACTCTTCACCATTTGCAACCCAAACCCGCGAGCTTAAGGAGAAGGAGGGGAGAAGAAGATTTTTTCCGTTTCTTGCTTAATCGTTGTTCTGAAAATTGCTACTTGAAGATATCGAGGTATAGATGCTAATCCTTACTTCTGATCGTCAATTCCGTCGTTTTTCACTATGTCTTTCTGTGCTCTAAGTTTTGAGGATTTTGCAAAACTGTCCAAATAACTTCATCTTTCTATCTAAACCTCTTCCCTACGTGCCCAAGAGCATGTTTAGCGGATTACATTTCGCTGATTCTCGCCGAATTGCCGCCGAGTTTCAATTCTGCTCCAAATACCCATTTTTAGACAAAGTTTCATCCTTTATACTGAAAACTCTCGACTTAGCTTAGCGCTAGTAGGATTAGTTGTCATAAACGTCGTTAGTGACGTCCCCATCCAATTTGTTTTTCGAATTTCCAATTTTGAAATTCTGAGCTAAAAATATTGACCAAAATACCCCTGCGACAGTTTTCGATCCGATAATTTTTCCGAGTTTAGATTCGCCTTAGTTACGACTAATGATAACCTAGGAACCAAGTTTGATCGAAGAAAAATCGGCGCACACAATTAAAGTGTGTGGTCGTGAGCTCTCCAAGGGAGGGGAGAAAATTCCTTTTTCAAAAACTTGTCCGATCGCGTTAGATTATCGTACTTCGGAGTATATGCTACTTCGTGTAACCTTAGTGAGTATTGAGTGCTGAGTTTCTGACTGATTATGATGAAATTCTGTGGTTTTTGCTCTAAGGTTCATTTGAGGATTTTCAAGAAGAGGAAGGCGTAGAGTGTGAAGGAACGCTTGAGGATAACGCTGGAAGAGCTACAGGTGAGAGCTACTCACTGAACTATTAGTTAATGCTTTAGGTTTCGACGAATTCGACTTGATTTACTGTTTATGCACTTGTTTGTGTTTGACTGGGAAAATGTTTTCTGAGGCTTCGGCTGACAATGATGATTATTCATCTCTTGATTGTTTTTGAGATTGATTTACATGCTATGTGCTAAATGGTTAATCTAGGATGTGTGATATTTGCCCTATATGCTATGTGCTACATGGTTAATCTAGGATGTGTTGATATATGTGCCATGACTGTTGGATTGTGCTAATTTGACTATGCAATTACACATATATCTGTTGTGCTATCGAGTGAGGATAACGGGCATGTTATGCCAAATTTATTATGAGATTTTGGGAAGTTTGACAGGACGAACGAAGATTCGGGCCTTGTTATTGTTTTAGTGGATCGAGACATTCTCAGGGAGTTATTTGGGATTATGGGATCTTTGAAACTCATAAGATTTGCGATAAAACTAAATGGAAACTATTTTACAAGGAAAATTCATAAGACATTAAACAACCTCTTAATCTTTAAATAATGATAACAATCTCGAAGGAAAGCTTAGGATTCAAATCTTAGTTTTGGAAAATGAGATGTGTCGTCGAGTCCAAGTGTTGAGGAAACTAATAAGTTCTGAGTATGTTGATACTCTTTTGAAGGTGTGAAAAACGGTAGAAAGGGGGGGTTTGAATAACGTTTTCAGTACAAAACTTGCACCTTAAAGATTTTGACAAATCTTTCGAGAACTTAAGTGCTAAAGATAAGAGATAGAGAAGCACACAAGGATTTTATCCTGGTTCACTTGATAAATCCCTCAAGCTACTCCAGTCCACCCGTTAAGGTGATTTCTTCCTTCTTAGAATGAAGGCAATCCACTAATCAGGTAAGAGTTACAACTGCACTTGAAACCTACAAGTGACTAACAATTACACTGACTTAGCTCACACTAAGATTCACTCTCTTAGTCTTCTCTAGGATCCGATCAACCTTGATCTCCTAAAGGAACTAAACAAACTGTTTATCAAAGAAATGTTTACAAGAGATTTGCTTCTAAAAAGCTAATAGTAAACTCAATGAATTTCAGATGAAAGAAGGCTTAGAATATTTTGAATATGTCTTGCGCGTATGTGTTACTTCTTCTCGCCGCTTCTTTCAATCTTCAGCCTCTATATATACTCCAAGGATTAGGGTTGAGCGTTGCATGGGAAATGCTACCGTTGGAGGGCAGTTCTGGAAAATCCAGCTTCTGCTGTGGCTGAGAACGTTAGGTAGGTCGTCAGGAAGGTACACTTGCTTTTGTACTTGGATAGCGACTTGACCTTTTAACCTAGGAGACTTCTGATCAGAGGAATGCTTCGTATTGGAACTTGTGAAGCCGGTTGATCAGAGTCAGAGGGAAAGCACAGATCCTCTGACCATGGTATCTTCTGATTCTGAACTCAGAGGGAAGAACATGGCCTTCAGAGTTTCTTGCTTCTGGACTTCAGAGTTTCCACTATTCAGCTTCTGGATCTTCAGAGTCTTCTACACCATCAGAACATCTGAACCTTCAGTGTTTCTTGGTTATCAGAACTTCTGGATCTTCAGAGCTTCTAGCGACTGAGTCCACATCAGAGTTTGTATAGCTTCAGAACTTCTGAAGCTTTTCCACTGTTCATACTGAACATGGTGAATGCGAAAGCGTTGCTTGGGTTACCCTTTATACACAGTGCTTCTGATTTGTGTGAGATTGAGTTGAGGTCAGAGCCTGTAAATAGCACACTCAGAAAAACACGTTAGAGTGCCACAATTGTTCATATCAGAAGATTAACTTGTAATCATCAAAACATAGAGTTGTACTACTCGATCAAAACTTGATCTTACAATCTCCCCCTTTTTGATGATGACAAAACTAAAATTTTTGATGAACAATTCTTAAACATTAAACTGAATTCACTCAGAGTTTAGAGATATAGAATAAGACTTATCCTGATGTGAATAGTTTATCTTGCTCATTCTGAATTCAAGTCACTGCTTGATTCTGAGCTTAGCTCCCCCTGAATCTAATACTTGATGAAAACGTTAGTAAAGTCTAGATTCTGAGCTAAATAATATAAGAGTTCAGAGTGAAAAACTTATGACATAGATGAAAAACGAATAATCAGAGCGCATAAGTGATCAGAGTCATGGACAAGGTATCAGAGTCTTGGGTATCAGAGTCAACTTAGAATCACTTCAGAAGAAGTGAAATGTATTCCTTGTATTTGCCCAGTGACACATCTATGGTCATGAAGGTGGAACTCTTAAAATCTCCAAAAGAAAAATAAATCACACTAACACATCTTACACATCAAAAACTGGGTTTACTCCCCCTTTTTGTCATAAGCAAAAAGCCTGGGGTGTGAAAAACTTAGCTTGAAGTACAAGGTACTCCCCCTTAGAGAAGGTCTAAGTTTAAAGAAAACGAAAACGATGTAAGAATCAGAGTTAGGCGAAATAAATAAAAGAGTTAATGCAAGGGATGAACGTTTACCACCGGTCAAGTGAGTAAATAGAAGGGTCAGTTACCAAGAACTTAACCTCGAGAAACTGTAGGAGCATTAACTTGCAGAGAGAAAGTGAAGCCTATATAAAGCGTTGGAGAGAAAGGTAAGCTTCACACCTCGAATAATTTTCAGTAAAAAAGAATGGCATCATACAACGTAGCACTAGAAGAGCTGAGGAAGAAGGCCTTTGAAGAGGACTTGTTCCTGAACATCAGGCATCCAGAGGGTACTGTAACACCCCGACTTCCAGGTGTCACTTTAGTAACCAAAAATAAACTTTACGCGGAAAACAGGTAAATTTTTTTCCGTTTCTTTCCTTTAAATCAAAGCGATAAAGAAGTAGAGACAACACCCAACAACTAAACTAACCGATATACAAATATATATACATCTGTACAGCCTCGGCTGCACTCCATGTCACGCGAAGCCGCAGTGACTCCAAAGTAGTACGCCCGCAGGCAAATATACAAACCAGAACTGTGAGTAAAAGTATCAAAATACAGTTATCCAAGAGAAAGTCGGCACTCAAAAATGGCCTGAAAGGAAGACCCCTATACTCCGACAGACTCTCTGTGATCCTCCTTAAAAGAACCACACAAAAAGCCACACATCGGAACCTACCCTGTCCCAACAAGAAACTGACGATCAGAGCTCTACACAAAAAATGTCGCTAATCCTAACCTACCCTCCCAGCTCAGCTCACCAATCATCCTCCTCCTCATCGCTGCTCGGCGAGTAGCTCTCCCCACTGCTCTCGGAGTCAGAGTCGGAATCCACCGTAATCATCTCGGTGTCCAAGTCCATAACCTCCCTCCTCACTGTCCTGCGCACCGCCCTAGTCGAGCCGGTCTCCACATCCACCTCTCCTGTGAGAACATCCTCCTCCTCCACCCTCATCAAGGGGTCCACACGGTAGCCGTGCGGTGAAGAGAAAGATAAGAGACGTGAGGCAGATGGGACAACAGACTCCCTCCTCGACTGTACGAGCCTAGAGGACGACGCCACGTCGGTAGAAGCGATGGCAGTAGCCGGAGGTGGCACAACAGATATAGCAGCAGCAGCAGGCTCGATCTCCTCTGGGTCCTCCTCAACAGAAGGTGAAGTCGGAGGTGGTGCAGGTGGTGCATGTCCAGTGCCTGGTCCACAATGAACTGAGGGCGGCAAGTCAAAACTCAGCTCCATACGCCGTAGCACTCCGCTCGTCAGGCGTCCTCGCTCATCCGTCTGGTCCTCCATGACCCTTCCCCTATACGTCGCCCGGTGACCAGCCACATCGATCACCCAAGCGGTGGGGGCATCCCTATCCAGCAACTCATATCTGATCCCCCCCGAGGGAGAGACCGTCGAGAACCAGTCGGCCATCGACATCTGGCAGCAGGCCGACCGCCCAAAGACAAACATACAAACAAAGCCAAGGCGCTAGGGTCAACTCACAGCAATAAGTACATATACACACAACATGTGACAGGGTATATATATATATATATATATATATATAAGTTGTTATATAAGCATATAAGTAATCCTAGCATGTTATGGCTCTAACACTACTTCAATAAACAAACAGCACACAGTCTCAGTCAGCATGAATGTATGCGTGAATGCACAATATGAATCCGGATTTGTGACGCGTTCCCGTTCGCCACAAGTGAAGCATTTTCACTATGGATGGACCATTCCCGTTATCCATCCTGGATGAAATCCATCCTGGATGAACCATTCCCGTTATTCATCCTTGGTGAACCATTCCCGTTATTCACCGAATGATGAACCATTCCCGTTATTCATCATTAATGCAAGGTGAACCATTCCCGTTATTCACCATGATATGCACAGGTGAACCATTCCCGTTATTCACCCGATTGAATGCAACGTGGTTAGCCAAACAACGAATCGCCCTTACCACGAAAGTGTTTAGCTCACAACCCAATCTCAACCAACCCAATGAGTTAGTGTCGGTCAATACAACACAACTCGGAGTAAGTGTCGGTCAATACAACACAACTCCAACAAGAAAACACAAGGGTCTAGTGTCGGTCAATACAACACAGCCCAAACAACAAGAGCACTAGGTGTCGGTCAATACAACACGGCTCCACAACAATCCCCAAGAGTACTAGAGTACTCGGTGACTTTCAATCATCACCATAGCTCACCTTAGTGGCTTCCCCCAATTCCGATAACTCTCCAAACCCACAACAAAGTCGACTTTTCCCCGTATTTCGTAAATATTTTCCCCTTCAGTTCTCCTATGCTTAAACGTTAATAAAAATTGTTTCAATTCGAATTAGTCAAGTTATGAGTTTATTTCTCAAAGTCTAAGTTTCCCAAGTCTTTAGTTTTTCAAAGCTCTATCATTCTAAGTTTTCAAAGATCAACCACCCAAAATACATTTCCCGGGGAAAGTCTAAGTAAACCAACATATGGCTAAGTCTCAAACCCCACATTTGGACTTGCCTAGGGTTGTTCATCCAACCCGAAATATCAAAGATCACCAGATCAATGAATCTCCACTCCGAAATTGCGTCAAAACGCTCAATCCAACAAAAGCACAACATCACAAGTATGGAAAAGCATCATAACATCAACTCATCATCAAAAACAACATCAGATAAAACATAAGTCGAATTTATCGACGCCTATCATGCAGTCATAGCTAATATATAGTAAGTTGCCCTAACCTCGAGCTGATCCAGCTTCGCAAATCAAATCTCCTTCACAGGAATGCCTTGAAACTTCCAAAGTTCCTTCAACTGAACCTCGGAGGAAAAACAAAGCAGAATCCACACAAAATCGATTAGTTCGATCGCAAAACAATACATAAACGATAGACAAAGCATCAAAGCTTCAGAATACGACAAACGGGTACGAAAGGACAAGTTTTCGAAAACGAAAAACTCCCCCCCCTTAGAAATAGCCCACGGCCATAAGGAGAAAAGGGCTTCGGCTCTTTTTCTTCGATCAAATCAGTTTACAAGGTAGTTTTAGGGTAAAACTAAGGCAAAGAAACTGTCAGAACAATTTTCGGACAATCGGGTCGAAATACGACTACGCAGGGGCATTTTGGTCCAAAATAAAGGCTCAAAACTTCAAAGTTATCAGTTCTGAAAACAAATTTGACAGCAACGATCCTCATGACATCCGTGACAACAAATCCTAAAGGCACGAAGTCAGATTATAGCTTTACGACAATAAAGTTTCGAAATGTGAGACAAAAAGAGTTTTGAGTCAATTTTTCAGATCCTGGACAACTGAATCGAAATCAGAGTTTACTGACAGAGGTTTTAGACTCAGGGGAACATAAGGAACATAACCCAAGCGAGAAATCAGAGAAATCGGACAATTTTAGAAAAAGCTCAAAACTTAGAGCACAGAAACGGCTTCAGAAACGCAACAGAAACAACAATCAGAGGTAGAAATCGTGTTAGTTACCTTGATACCTAGAAGTAGGGACGAACTGCACGAAGATTGGTCAAGATTTCTCGAAATCTCTCCTCTCCCTCTCTCTCTACAATTTTCGGCCAAATGAGTGAAAATGAAGAAGATATTAGCTTTTTCGCCTATTTATAGGCGGGCGAAATCGCGGGAAAATGAAAATTTCGCGATTCCGATTTTTGCAGCACGATCACCATGGAATTCTAAGAGAGATTCTAGCGTCAGAATTCCAGAACTCAAAACAAACATCTAAGATTTGGGAAAAACGATATCGAAAAACTCAAAAGCGGTGTCGGTTAATCTGCCCCGAAAAACTACTTTTTGCTGTGATGCTCAAACGACAAAACTTCCAACAGAAAAAAGATTGGAAATGTCGAAACAAGTCTGGCAACGCGGACGGAATCTTCGTTAGAAGTCCCGAATAGAAAAAGTCTTCATCCATTGCTCGAAAATAGGGTTTCGAAGCAAAGAAATTAGCGTCGGCGGACATCCGAAAAGTGAAACCTATCGTGCGTACAGTCCAGAGTTCCGAAATGAAACGCTGGTCGATGGAAAAATAAAGAGAATCTTTAAATTTTCCGAGAGTTCGAAATCTCACTCAAAACGTTGCTTTAAGAGCGAAATAGCCTATTCTGGACACGCTCGCCCTAAGGCAAGTGTGCAGACGACTCGCACTAACTCCGAAAACAACTACGCAACATTCCTCAAGCAATTCCTGAACTTTCTTCTTCATTAATCTTCCTCAAATATCAAACTCCTGTCACGCTTACACTGATCCTACGCGTGAGTCGGAAACTAGCTTGTTCTGAAAATTCAGGTCTTACAATACTCCCCTCCAAAAAGAAAGTTTCGACCTCGAAACTCAGAGTTCAGCAAAAAGTCCGGGGTACAATTCCTTAATCTTATCTTCCAATTCCCATGTAGCATCTCCCGTATCCTTGTTCCATATCACTTTTACCAACGAAATCTGCTTTCCCCTCAGCTGTTTCACTCTCCTATCCCCAATACTCACTGGCGGTGCCTCAAAGGTCAAATCATCCTTCAGTTCAACGTTGTCTGGCACGATCACATGAGTCGGGTCTGGAATGTACTTCCTCAACTGCGACACATGAAATACATCATGAATGTTGGAAAGAAATGGCGGTAGTGCAATCTGATACGCAACTGGTCCAACACGTCGAGTGATTTGATAAGGCCCAATAAACTTTGGCGCAAGTTTCCTTGACTTAATAGCTCGTCCAACCCCCGTAGTCTGAGTAACTCGTAGAAACACATGGTCACCTTCCTCAAACTCTAGGGTTCTACGTCTCTGATCAGCATAGCTCTTCTGTCTGCTCTGTGAAGCTCTCATCTGTTCTCTGATCTGCTTAACCTTCTCAGTCGTCTGTTGCAGCATTTCTGGCCCAATCAACAAACTCTCCCCATCTTGATACCAACACAAAGGTGTCCTACACTTCCGACCATACAAAGCTTCATACGGTGCCATCCCAATGCTCGCATGGAAACTATTGTTGTAGGTGAATTCAACCAATGGCAGAAGATCATCCCAGCTTCCTCTGTTATCTAGCACACAAGCCCGTAGTAGATCCTCTAGCGACTGAATAGTTCTCTCTGTTTGCCCATCCGTTTGTGGATGATACGCCGAACTCAACCTCAGCTAGGTTCCTAACGCATCATGAAGAGCTCCCCAAAAGTGCGAAGTAAACTTTGGATCCCGATCAGACACAATACTTGTCGGAACTCCATGTAGTCTCACAATCTCCGCCACATAGATCTCGGCCAACTTCTCCACATTGTAGGTAGTTCTCACTGGTAGAAAATGCGCTGACTTGGTCAAACGATCTACAATCACCCAAATCGAATCGTGTCTCTTCTGTGTTCTTGGCAAAGCCACCACAAAATCCATGGATATACTATCCCATTTCCATTCTGGCACGTCTAAACTCTGTAGCATACCAGCAGGTCTTTGATGCTCTACCTTGGCCTTCTGACAAGTCAAACATGCAGCTACATACTCGGCCACTTGTTTCTTCATTCCTGGCCACCAGAAATTCAGCTTCAAATCTTGATACATCTTGGTCATTCCCGGATGAATACTCCATTTGCTCTTGTGCCCTTCATCCATGATCAGCCTTCTCAATTCTGGATTATTGGGTACACACACTCTGTCCTTGCATCTTAAGATATCGTCAGTTCCGATCTTGAATTCCGGGTCTTTCCCTTGAATCACTAAGTTCCTCTTCTCCAGCAGAAACTCATCTTGTAGTTGTCGCTCTCTAATCTCTTCCATCAGTCCACTGGCAATTCTGATCATACCGAACTTCAACTTTCCCTCAGACGGTGTCACACCTAGACTCATATCTCGAAATTGTTCCAGTAACTCCAGCTCTTTAACCATCATTGACGAGACATGCATCTTTCTGCTCAAAGCATCAGCAACTACGTTCGCCTTCCCAGGGTGATATTGCAACGTAAACTCATAGTCTTTGATGAACTCCATCCATCTTCGTTGCCTCATGTTCAGCTCCTTCTGATCAAACAAGTATTTAAGACTCTTGTGATCGCTAAATATCGTGAAAGTACAACCATAGAGGTAATGTCTCCAGATCTTCAGCGCAAACACAATGGCAGCTAACTCCAAATCATGAGTCGGATAGTTCCTCTCATGCGTCTTCAACTGTCTCGAAGCATAAGCCACCACTTTTCGATGTTGCATCAACACACATCCCAAGCCTTGATACGAAGCATCACAATAAACTTCATAAGGTTCTTCTGGTTGCGGCAAAATAAGCACAGGTGACGTCGTCAAACGTTCCTTCAGAGTCTGAAAACTTGATTCACACGCCTCAGTCCATGCAAAAGGTTGATCCTTCCTCGTTAGTTGAGTCAAAGGTCCAACGATCTTGGCAAATCCCTCAATGAAGCGTCTATAGTATCCAGCCAAACCCACAAAACTTCTGATTTCTGTCACTGTCTTCGGTTGCTCCCAAGCCAAAACAGTCTCTACTTTCGCCGGATCCACAGCTATGCCTTCCTTTGAGATAACGTGGCCTAAGAAATTGACTTTCTCCAGCCAAAATTCACACTTAGAAGGGTTCGCATACAGCTTCTTCTCTCTCAACACTTGTAGAACTTGGCGCAAATGTCCTTCATGTTCCGTTGCATCCTTCGAGTATATCAGTATATCATCAATAAACACCACCACAAACCGATCTAAGAATTCATGAAAGATGCGGTTCATGTAATCCATGAAAACAGCAGGTGCATTTGTCACTCCAAACGGCATCACTAAGTACTCGTAGTGTCCGTAGCGTGTTCTGAATGCAGTCTTCGGTATATCCTCAGTCTTCACTCTGATCTGATGATAGCCTGATTTCAAATCTATCTTCGAAAATACAGCAGCCCCTCGTAATTGATCCATCAAATCATCTATCCTCGGCAACGGGTATCTGTTCTTGATCGTCGCCTTGTTCAGTTGTCGATAATCCACACATAATCTCGACCTTCCGTCTTTCTTCTTAACTAACAACACTGGCGCTCCCCACGGTGAAACACTTGGTCGAATGAATCCTTTTGCCGAAAGATCCTCCAACTGAGATTTCAACTCCGCTAACTCCGCAGGTGCCATACGGTAAGGTGCGATCGAAATCGGTCCGGTTCCGGGTACAATGTCGATCACAAACTCCACATCGCGTACAGGCGGCAGTCCAGGTACATCTCCAGGAAAAACATCCGCAAAATCTCGAACCACCGGAATACCTTGAATATCCGATTCCTTCTTCCCCTCCAGACTTAGCAATGAAAAGTACTTCTGAGTGCCCTCGCTCAACGATGCACTAATGTGGTTAATAGAAAGATACTCGAAAAGATCCGAGTCTGGGAACACCACTTTCTTTCGACTACAGTCCAAAAGACAATGGTAGTGGGATAACCAATCCATCCCGAGGATTACATCTAGGTTTTTAAGGGGTAGACATACTAGGTTGGCATGAAAAGTTCTATCTTTATATACTACTGAACAGTGCATGCATGCGGCATTAGCAATTAGAGTCCTAGCAGGTGTAGTTACCATAAGATCAAAACTCAAAGTAGTAATAGGCAGATGCAGTCTTGATACGCAATCCTTAGAGACAAATGAATGAGTTGCACCAGAATCAAAGAGTACAGTTAGAAGATTACCGTCAATTTCACATTCCCCTCTGATCAACCCATCAGCTCCTTCAGCTTCTTCTCCATCCATTGTATACACTCTTCCCTTAGCCACTGGGCGCTTCCCACTAACAGCATTCACAGCCGGTTCAACCTTCGGTGCCTTGCATTCCGTAGCCAGATGCCCAGATTTATTGCAGTTGTAGCATCTTGGTGGCCTCGTGCAATTGTTTGCATAGTGCCCGGTTCCTCCACACCGGAAACAAGTCACTTCACGGTTTGGGGTACGGCTTCCCGACCCTCCTGAAGTAGCAGCAGCCATCGGCTTGTAAGATCCCGGGGTAAACCCTCTCCCCGCAGGTCGTTGATATGGCTTCCTCGCCTGAAACCTCCCTTTTCCCTGAAAACTCTGTGGTGTCGACCTCGCCGGTCCTCCTGTTCCAGCCCTGTTGTATCTCCGATTCTTCATCAATTCCACCTCAGTTGCCTTCTCAACCAATGCCTGGAATCTCATGATCCCCAATGGTCTCACCGAATCTTCAATATCAGGCCTCAATCCCCTCACAAATCTCTTGCACATGTAGGGTTCATCAACTTGATCACGGAAAAACCGAAAGTACTTTGCCAGAGACTCTAACTTGGCAGCATACTCCGGAATGGTCATGCTTCCTTGTTTCAGAGTCAGTAACTGTGATTCACGCTCGTCACGAGCACTGTCTGGGAAATACTTCTCGAGAAAAGCTGTTCGAAACGAATTCCAGTTCACCTCCACATGATTTGCCTCCATCATTCCTCTGGCGCCTCTCCACCAGTATTCAGCATCTCCCAACAACAGATAGGTTGCCAGCCCCACCTTGGCTCCCTCAGCAGTCTGTAACACTCCAAAGATCTTCTCAATCTCCTCTATCCAGAGTTCCGCTTTGTCCGGGTCAGTACCTCCCGAAAACTTAGGCGGATCCTGTCTCCTGAAGTCATTCAACCCTCTGTTCTGATCCAGAGTCGCCTCCCTCTGACGCTGGTGTTGATCACGCGCTTCCTCCGCAGCACGTCTCAAAGCATTGTCATTCGCTTGGTTAGTCATTGCCTGGGCCATAGTGGCCATCATCTCTGCTAGCTGGTTTGTGTTCACCATCGTCTGTTAGCCCCAAGAAAACTGTTAGTCCTAATCGTAGAATAGCACCAAACTATTACATATGGTTAAACAACCATGCAATCAATTAGAACGAAAAATCGTCCTGCAGACAATCAATTTTCACTCTTTGCAGAGTCACACAACCTAGCACAGAAGACCTATTCCCCAAAGACTCCCAAAAGACTCGACTAAGCTCTGATACCACAATGTAACACCCCGACTTCCAGGTGTCACTTTAGTAACCAAAAATAAACTTTACGCGGAAAACAGGTAAATTTTTTTCCGTTTCTTTCCTTTAAATCAAAGCGATAAAGAAGTAGAGACAACACCCAACAACTAAACTAACCGATATACAAATATATATACATCTGTACAGCCTCGGCTGCACTCCATGTCACGCGAAGCCGCAGTGACTCCAAAGTAGTACGCCCGCAGGCAAATATACAAACCAGAACTGTGAGTAAAAGTATCAAAATACAGTTATCCAAGAGAAAGTCGGCACTCAAAAATGGCCTGAAAGGAAGACCCCTATACTCCGACAGACTCTCTGTGATCCTCCTCAAAAGAACCACACAAAAAGCCACACATCGGAACCTACCCTGTCCCAACAAGAAACTGACGATCAGAGCTCTACACAAAAAATGTCGCTAATCCTAACCTACCCTCCCAGCTCAGCTCACCAATCATCCTCCTCCTCATCGCTGCTCGGCGAGTAGCTCTCCCCACTGCTCTCGGAGTCAGAGTCGGAATCCACCGTAATCATCTCGGTGTCCAAGTCCATAACCTCCCTCCTCACTGTCCTGCGCACCGCCCTAGTCGAGCCGGTCTCCACATCCACCTCTCCTGTGAGAACATCCTCCTCCTCCACCCTCATCAAGGGGTCCACACGGTAGCCGTGCGGTGAAGAGAAAGATAAGAGACGTGAGGCAGATGGGACAACAGACTCCCTCCTCGACTGTACGAGCCTAGAGGACGACGCCACGTCGGTAGAAGCGATGGCAGTAGCCGGAGGTGGCACAACAGATATAGCAGCAGCAGCAGGCTCGATCTCCTCTGGGTCCTCCTCAACAGAAGGTGAAGTCGGAGGTGGTGCAGGTGGTGCATGTCCAGTGCCTGGTCCACAATGAACTGAGGGCGGCAAGTCAAAACTCAGCTCCATACGCCGTAGCACTCCGCTCGTCAGGCGTCCTCGCTCATCCGTCTGGTCCTCCATGACCCTTCCCCTATACGTCGCCCGGTGACCAGCCACATCGATCACCCAAGCGGTGGGGGCATCCCTATCCAGCAACTCATATCTGATCCCCCCCGAGGGAGAGACCGTCGAGAACCAGTCGGCCATCGACATCTGGCAGCAGGCCGACCGCCCAAAGACAAACATACAAACAAAGCCAAGGCGCTAGGGTCAACTCACAGCAATAAGTACATATACACACAACATGTGACAGGGTATATATATATATATATATATAAGTTGTTATATAAGCATATAAGTAATCCTAGCATGTTATGGCTCTAACACTACTTCAATAAACAAACAGCACACAGTCTCAGTCAGCATGAATGTATGCGTGAATGCACAATATGAATCCGGATTTGTGACGCGTTCCCGTTCGCCACAAGTGAAGCATTTTCACTATGGATGGACCATTCCCGTTATCCATCCTGGATGAAATCCATCCTGGATGAACCATTCCCGTTATTCATCCTTGGTGAACCATTCCCGTTATTCACCGAATGATGAACCATTCCCGTTATTCATCATTAATGCAAGGTGAACCATTCCCGTTATTCACCATGATATGCACAGGTGAACCATTCCCGTTATTCACCCGATTGAATGCAACGTGGTTAGCCAAACAACGAATCGCCCTTACCACGAAAGTGTTTAGCTCACAACCCAATCTCAACCAACCCAATGAGTTAGTGTCGGTCAATACAACACAACTCGGAGTAAGTGTCGGTCAATACAACACAACTCCAACAAGAAAACACAAGGGTCTAGTGTCGGTCAATACAACACAGCCCAAACAACAAGAGCACTAGGTGTCGGTCAATACAACACGGCTCCACAACAATCCCCAAGAGTACTAGAGTACTCGGTGACTTTCAATCATCACCATAGCTCACCTTAGTGGCTTCCCCCAATTCCGATAACTCTCCAAACCCACAACAAAGTCGACTTTTCCCCGTATTTCGTAAATATTTTCCCCTTCAGTTCTCCTATGCTTAAACGTTAATAAAAATTGTTTCAATTCGAATTAGTCAAGTTATGAGTTTATTTCTCAAAGTCTAAGTTTCCCAAGTCTTTAGTTTTTCAAAGCTCTATCATTCTAAGTTTTCAAAGATCAACCACCCAAAATACATTTCCCGGGGAAAGTCTAAGTAAACCAACATATGGCTAAGTCTCAAACCCCACATTTGGACTTGCCTAGGGTTGTTCATCCAACCCGAAATATCAAAGATCACCAGATCAATGAATCTCCACTCCGAAATTGCGTCAAAACGCTCAATCCAACAAAAGCACAACATCACAAGTATGGAAAGCATCATAACATCAACTCATCATCAAAAACAACATCAGATAAAACATAAGTCGAATTTATCGACGCCTATCATGCAGTCATAGCTAATATATAGTAAGTTGCCCTAACCTCGAGCTGATCCAGCTTCGCAAATCAAATCTCCTTCACAGGAATGCCTTGAAACTTCCAAAGTTCCTTCAACTGAACCTCGGAGGAAAAACAAAGCAGAATCCACACAAAATCGATTAGTTCGATCGCAAAACAATACATAAACGATAGACAAAGCATCAAAGCTTCAGAATACGACAAACGGGTACGAAAGGACAAGTTTTCGAAAACGAAAAACTCCCCCCCTTAGAAATAGCCCACGGCCATAAGGAGAAAAGGGCTTCGGCTCTTTTTCTTCGATCAAATCAGTTTACAAGGTAGTTTTAGGGTAAAACTAAGGCAAAGAAACTGTCAGAACAATTTTCGGACAATCGGGTCGAAATACGACTACGCAGGGGCATTTTGGTCCAAAATAAAGGCTCAAAACTTCAAAGTTATCAGTTCTGAAAACAAATTTGACAGCAACGATCCTCATGACATCCGTGACAACAAATCCTAAAGGCACGAAGTCAGATTATAGCTTTACGACAATAAAGTTTCGAAATGTGAGACAAAAAGAGTTTTGAGTCAATTTTTCAGATCCTGGACAACTGAATCGAAATCAGAGTTTACTGACAGAGGTTTTAGACTCAGGGGAACATAAGGAACATAACCCAAGCGAGAAATCAGAGAAATCGGACAATTTTAGAAAAAGCTCAAAACTTAGAGCACAGAAACGGCTTCAGAAACGCAACAGAAACAACAATCAGAGGTAGAAATCGTGTTAGTTACCTTGATACTAGAAGTAGGGACGAACTGCACGAAGATTGGTCAAGATTTCTCGAAATCTCTCCTCTCCCTCTCTCTCTACAATTTTCGGCCAAATGAGTGAAAATGAAGAAGATATTAGCTTTTTCGCCTATTTATAGGCGGGCGAAATCGCGGGAAAATGAAAATTTCGCGATTCCGATTTTGCAGCACGATCACCATGGAATTCTAAGAGAGATTCTAGCGTCAGAATTCCAGAACTCAAAACAAACATCTAAGATTTGGGAAAAACGATATCGAAAAACTCAAAAGCGGTGTCGGTTAATCTGCCCCGAAAAACTACTTTTTGCTGTGATGCTCAAACGACAAAACTTCCAACAGAAAAAAGATTGGAAATGTCGAAACAAGTCTGGCAACGCGGACGGAATCTTCGTTAGAAGTCCCGAATAGAAAAAGTCTTCATCCATTGCTCGAAAATAGGGTTTCGAAGCAAGAAATTAGCGTCGGCGGACATCCGAAAAGTGAAACCTATCGTGCGTACAGTCCAGAGTTCCGAAATGAAACGCTGGTCGATGGAAAAATAAAGAGAATCTTTAAATTTTCCGAGAGTTCGAAATCTCACTCAAAACGTTGCTTTAAGAGCGAAATAGCCTATTCTGGACACGCTCGCCCTAAGGCAAGTGTGCAGACGACTCGCACTAACTCCGAAAACAACTACGCAACATTCCTCAAGCAATTTCCTGAACTTTCTTCTTCATTAATCTTCCTCAAATATCAAACTCCTGTCACGCTTACACTGATCCTACGCGTGAGTCCGGAAACTAGCTTGTTCTGAAAATTCAG